>NW_027636697.1:0-10000 GCF_947650265.1 Symphodus melops | reverse complement strand
CTGTCCTCTCTGTCCTCTGTCCTCTCTGTCCTCTGTCCTCTCTCAGCATGGATCCCTGTGAGGAGCTCTTCTGTATGTCGGGTCGTCCTGATGTCTCCGTGCATTATTAACGAGGGGCAGATTTCTGCTCCATGAATAAATGATGCAGATGTTGACTTTAGTGATGATCTGCTCTGAACACAAACACTGAACCTCTGACATGTCCACACGTCCTTAAAAAGACAAAACAACAGGACCAAGCTGTGTTTGAAACCTTCAGACATCTTCTCTTTTTGTCTGTTCGACAAACACGGTGAGTCAGAGCGACGGAGGCGAGCCGAACGAACAAAGAGACGCTTTGGCTGCAACTTCATCACTGAGGAGGAGGAAGAGGAAAATACCTCAGGAGAACAAGGAAGAAGTGATGGAAGAGAAAACAATGTGACATGATGAAGGTGCAAGGGGAGAAAATGAGAAATGACAGGACGAGCTTCAGAGGAGGAGGAGGAGGAAATGATGCAAGGCAGATGTGGAGGAGGTCAGGAAGAAGTGAGGAGGAGGAAGAAAGACGACAAGGAGACGAAGAGTGAGGAGGAGGTCAGAGAGAAGACTTGGCAGAGGAGGAGGAGGAGGATGAAGAGGAGGTGGAATATGAGCAGCTCACAGGCCTGAGCTGAAGGGAGACGACCAACGGTGCGAGGACACGCGCCTGCAGAGGACGTCACCTATCAGGACGCTGATGATGTCATCAGGAGGTTGACATACATTTTGATTGGTTCAGAGAGACTCGGTGTAATGAGCTCCTGTAAGACACACGCAGCTGTAACCCTCCGGAGCACACACACGGATGTTTCCAGAACAATGGTTGTCTGGAGAGTTGACCAACTCCTGAGCAAGTTGTCTGCGTGCAGAGATGCTGACGTTGATTCTTTCTCCTCTTTCACAAGTGGACTGTAAACACACTGTGCTGTTGGCAACCGTCACCATGGAAACAAGGAAACATCAAGCAGTGAGGCGGCGGCTCACGTGAGATAGTGAACGCTGTAAGAATCTGTCAAATCAGCAAAGCTTCAAAGTGACTCACTACACTACAGAAGAACTTAGAACCATTTAGAACGTGAGCAGGGAGAGTCTTAAGGGTTAATTCAGCAAAAGTCTGATTGTGTTGTGTGTGTGTGTGTGTGTGTGTGTGTGTGTCCTGTTGAATTCAAATGAAATAAATAGACTCTTTGGTCTTGTAATCTGGACATATGGAGCCAATTGGAGGTGAATAACTGAATGACCAACAGAGAAGTTTCATTTGGACGTTCATTAAACCAGGCGCCTCATTGGCTCAGTGCTTATAATTATAAATATCTTATTGTTCTCTTTACAAACAAAAATGACAAATTATCTGTCATAATATTCATTTGTCCAACTTCATAATGTTCAAATAATATCCTTTAAAAATACGGCCCTGTTTATAAAAACAGAAAAGTCCCCACAGGGTTCAATTCCCCGGTCCTCACATGGCGATGAAGACGGGAGGACACAGCGTGTTCTCTGTTTAAACAGCCAACATGTTTAAAGCACAGTTAGGCTCCTGATTGGCTGACTCACAGAAACGCATCACAATCACTGATCGACAGAATCCAGCAGCCACGTTTCTGTTTCTGGATTTATTCTTGGATCTCGTCTCCTTTCATTCTGTTCTCTGTCCCTCCTGACACTTGTCCTTCTTTACGTCCTCCTGTCGTCCTGTGGCGCCGTGTCCTTGGTAGAATCACAGAGCATCTGTTCTGCTCAGACCTCGTCCTCTATAGGGACCGTCCCCATCTCCTCACAGACACATTATTCTGAGATACACGCAGGTTAACACACACACACACACACACACACACACACACAAACACACACACACACACACACACACACACACACACACACACACACACACACACACACTTTGTCTTCTTCTGCCAGTCGAGCTCCTCCATTAAAAATCCTCCAGACTCACCTGCGGACGTCTTCAGTCTTTAATGAGCTGCCGTGCTTTCTGCACATGTTCTGTTTGTTCTGAGCTGTCGCTCCATAAACACACGTTTAGATTTGAAACACAATGTTTGACGTGAAATGTATAAAAGTACTAAATACTAAAACCCCTGGTGTTCTTCTACCACACAGGAAGCGATGCTCCCCAGAGCGTGTGGAGATAACTGTCAGCATTAATGCCGGAGTGGAGCTGGATCATCTCTGCAGTGCTCGTATTGATTCAAGTTTGGAGCCTCTGGCTGTTTGAGCAGACTCCCAGAGCGAGGACGCTGCAGGAATATCTCTTATTAATATGAGCGCTGAGCATGGGGGGTTCCAGGTTTCAGCTTAATATAATAATTGAATATGAATGAAGACAAAGCTAAAGGTCAAAGGTCAGCATTAAGATGAAAAGCTAAACTCAAAACAGTTCAAATAAAACATTCATTATTCTGCGTGCAAAAGGTAGAAATGTGTTTTTCATGTTTACATGTGCGTGCAGAAATCTGCTTTTAAAAATGTGAACATTAAAATGAATGACATCACAGTCAGACAGGAAACAAGACAACACATTAACACAGAAACACAATCTGCAGGACGGGGGCGAGCTGGTATCCTCAGATACTTCTGACGAGTGAACACGTACTCCTGAACTCCATGACGACTTCCACTTTAACTCAACTCACACAAGTCTCAGGTCAAAGACTTTTCAGTAAGGGAGCGAACCTGTTTACTTTTCTGACCCACTTTCCTCCGCTCAGCACAACACGGGTCCAACGAACAAGACGATCCTCTCCCCGGCTCATAGCTTTACATTGGCACCCTGATATTTGAGCCTTTAAAACACAAAAGAGACGACAAGCTGGTCGGTAAACGTTTCCTCCTGAGTAGCACCTTGAAGTTCTACTTCCTGTCTGTACCTGTTGGCTCGTTTGAATGTCTCTGTGTTTCTGCATTTAGGCCGTGCTGAAAAGTCATTGGCTGGTACGTCTGCGAGTCATTTGTCAATCTGGTGCGTTTTGAAAAACTCTGACTTCCTGTTCACCATGACACCTAGCCGACCTGTTGTTACACAGTTGGTCCTGTCAGCTTAATAAGCTACGTTAGCTGAACATTATCAGACAGCTTAGTGTTGAACTTTGTTGATGTTTTTCTTTTAGTTTAAACAGCGACAGCTCCTTGTTCTGGTTGGTTTAGACCGGGACAGGGTCCGTCTTATGAGTGTTTAAAGACGTCAAATCAGGATGTATGGTCACACCGCTTCATCAAGCTTTTAGGACCAAAATGTCTCTGACACTCTCTGTACAGGACCTTTAATGCTACCGACCACATGCTAATGGCCTTTAATGCTACCGACCACATGCTAAGGACCTTTAATGCTACCGACCACATGTTAAGGACCTTTAATGCTACCGACCACATGCTAAGGACCTTTAATGCTACATGCTAATGGACAAAGACAATGACCTTAAATCCCACAAGAAAATCGTACATTTCTTTCTCTCAAATTTGCTTTAGAAATCTGAGCAAACTATGGTATAATTTGGCTTGAAATTTCCACTTTTTGTAACCAAAGATCAGAGTTAAACTAAATTCAACATAAAGAAGTCGAGGAAACAGGACTAAACTGTTGATTAAACGACAGAATATCAAACTGAACAATTTAAACTCAGATTTCATGTAAATGTCTTCATTGAATGATAACGAGCTCTGAATGTTCCCGCCTCACTCAAGAGACCCGGGAAAAAAGGACATCACACACGTGCGCAGTGAGGGCTCGAGCTGTCATTTTTAAGCGCGCGTGCCGCCTACAGGCTCTTCTTGTCTCGAGAGGGATTTTTTTTTACAGCCAGAAACCAGCGGCTCGTGAAGGTTCGCGCGGCAGATTCCGCGTAACGTCAAAAGCAACGCAGTTATTTAGACTGAAACCGGAACATGGCGTGTTTACCTGTCAGAATAAAAGCCTAAAATCTGAACCGACAGTAAATAACTACTGTAACTTTCTAAAAGGGGTGTAAAATAATAACTTAATTGAAAGGTTTAAAATAAATGATAAGACTTGCTAATAAGTAAAGTAACTTAAGCAATTAAAAATGTTGATTAATTTGTTGTTTTTGTTTTAACTTTAAAACACAGTGGAATTAACACGTTTCACTGCATTAAAGTCCAAGTATTTTCATTAGTTTTTATATTATTGGTACCTTATATATTATTTATAATGCAAACATTTATTTTGTGTGTACTTACTTCAGTTATTGCATGTTGAAAACAACCAGTACAAGAGGTATGACATTAATCTACACTTTAAATAAAGATAATTTTAGAAAACAAAAGAAAGAAGTCATCAGGAAAAAATAAGAACAGTTACAAAGTGTTTATTTTTTAAAATACGGAATAAAAATTACAAGAATAAAACAGAATCAAGAAAGATGAATTAACTAATAAAGTTTTATATTTAACATATTACAAAAAAATCCTCTTATAGCATAGGCTTAGTGTCAACACAACCCTTATATTATAATCATTAAATTTAGACTTTAATGTTGAGTGAGTTATACTGTTTTATGTTGTGCTCTAAATAATTTACTCTCAACATAACGGAACCTCTAGTGTCATAAAGGCTCGTTTTTTGTTTTTTTTGAGTGGACTGTTGACTTGTTACAAAACATCTTTTAAAATGTGGAAATTAGGAGAAAAACTAACACTGTTTGCCATTTTATTAATTTTAAATGTTTAATTCTTTATTTGTACAACATTTTTCATTCTTTCTGTTCCTTCCTTCAGAGCAAAGCACGAGTAAACCGCATCCTTCTCGACCTGTTTTACCGCCACTAAATTCGCGAATTTTATTTTGAAAAGTCATTGCCGGAAGTCATATTCATGTCCACTTCATAACTTGCGGAACTTTACCGCTCGGTTCGCTCAGTGACGTCTCTCACAGTTCGCTCCGTGACGTCTCTCACCGGTGAAATCCACCGAGGAGTCTGCTGGACTGACCGCTTCTCTGCCTTCTTCTTCGTTGGAGCTCAGAGCGGCATCAAGGCATCAACGGAGCCCCGACTGTCGCCTCTCCTGCCCGGCCTGACAGGCCGCATCGAGCGGCTGACAGCCAGGACCGGACACCGCGCGGACACCGCGTCTCCTCCGAGAGTGATGGACGTCACCCCTGTACCGACCAACGGACACGGAGCCCGGTGGACACGGCGGAGGAGCAGCGGGGACTTCTAAACATCCTACCGGTCGGAGGAAACTGGCGACGGAAGCTTTTGGTTGAATTTGACTCTTTTTCCTGCAATGTCACCACCAAGGAGAGGCGGCTGAGCCAGCTGCTCCTCTGACCGCGTCACGGTGAACCGTCAGCTCCGGTATGAGCAGAACAGGACCTGACTGACTGTCACATCTGACCGGAGAGAGTGGGTGGTGGCAGGGTGCTGGAGGGGACGCGTTCGGATTTTTGGATGAGAACCGGTCACCGGGCCGGATTCCGTGCGGAGGGACGCCGGCCGGAGCGCAGGAGGTGGAGGGAGGAGCGGCAGCAGCGGCAGCAGCAGTCCGAGCGGACGAGCTCATCCCCGGGGGGAGAGAAGCAGCGCGGCGGCCACAGGAGGATGTGAAGATGGGTTTAGTTTTCGGTCTCCTGTGGCTGTTCACCGGCTTCCTGCAGGGCGTGCACGGACAGGGCGTGTACGGTAAGGACGTCACTAACGTACAAAGTAACATGTTGTGTTTTTACTCATATTTATTCACGGCTGCATCAGCGCGCGTGCAGCGTGCAGCCCGGAACACCACCCACACCGAGTGACCTTGTGAGGGATTTAGTGTGGAGGCTGTGTGTGTGTGTGTGTGTGTGTGTGTGTGTGTGTGCGTGCGCGTGCTGCTCGTTCAGTCATGTCACATTCATGCCTGGCCTAAAGGCACAACAGGTAGGCTGCTGCACACCATCACACACCTGTGAGCGCCGGAGGTGATGTTCCTGCAGCAGAGTGTGTGTGTGTGTGTGTGTGTGTGTGTGTGAACTGACGCCATCATCACGCTCCTGTGTAGCAGGGCTGCAGGTGTGTTCAGGGTCTGTGGGACATGCTGGTTGTGTTTTAATGAGCTCGCGCTGACCTTTGTTTCTCTGACATTATGCTGATTTATTCGTGTTGTTGCTGGAGCCGTCACTATCACTGTTTGTTGTGATGCTCTTTCAGAGGAGGCTGGCAGGAGCGCGCGCGCACTGAAGCTCCCTGTCTGCATGTCTCCATCTTTGTGAGGACAGGTGAACTCACGAGAGAGTGACGTGTGGGCGTCATGATTCAAACGGTCAGAGTATGAATGAATTCAGTTTCTCCTCCTGGGACGTCGAGAGTTTTAAACTTCGAGACGTTCAAGTTCAATCAGACCGCATTTTAACCCGCGTGCTGCCATGGCAACCAAAACAGAAGACCAAGACTGCACGTGATGATGCAGACAGACCGGCGTGACTGTCAGTCACTGGTCAGTCACTGGTCAGACACTGGTCAGTCACTGGTCAGTGTTGCAGGCTGGTCCCAGTGTTAATACTCTTCCTTTATATCTTTCCGGCGCCATGGCGAGGTCTCCCGTGTGAGGTCATGTTACACACAGACTCTCTCATACAGGAAGTCAACGATAGTGGACGTCAAACGCCGCTACGTAGCGTCCACTTCCTGTCTGAAAGCAGCAGACGAGAGATTCATTCAGAGTTTCATGATCTACGATTGGATGCTGCTGTTTGACCTCTGACCTGCCGCTTTGCATTGTGGGAAAGTGTACGTGATGGAGGCGGTCTGATACAGACTGTTGAGTTTTCGACCAATCAGAACGAGTTACTCTGATAGTAGGCGGTTTATGACACACGCTTGGCGGTCACTCCCGTGCCGCACACGGCGAGTTCTCAAAGACGTCCACATGAAAACACGAAAACGTCTCTTTCCTCTGCACTGACCATTTCATTCCTAAAGTTGTCCCGCCCACCTGGCGTGCCACCGTGTCCCGTCCACGCTGTGATTGGAGAGTTATCTGAAGCGCCACGATAACGATATCTGCTCATCTCTGGTTTGTGTTTGTCACACGTTGACGGCGTGCTGCACCGCGGCGCCCGTGGCGCGGCGCCCGTGTCTTCCTGCGGTTCAGAGAGTTCTCTCCTCTCTTTGCTTCAGAAGTTGACTGGTGCAGTCAGCGGCGGCGTCCTCTGGTTGGCCCCCGGTCCCTGGCGCCCGGGCGGGTTGTTGCACGTGTGGATGGCGAGCGTTCCCGTGAGGATGTTAATTGAAACGTTCGTGTGAGCTTCAGTGTGTCGGATGTCACAGACGGACGACTGACCTTTTCAGACCCTCCTGCTGCAGATGTTGGAGCACAGCGAGTCGGTGACCTTTTCCTGCTCTCACCTGTCAGGTGTGTTTTTACTGCAGTCACACGCCGAGACAAACACGACGACCACGTGAAGGATTTCATTGTCGGCTCTGTCGAAGGCCTTTCATGATCTGTGACCTCCATAGATGTGACATTTATTCAAACCTGCGGCAGGAAGTTCAAGACGTACCGTCTGTCTGCGCCAGCAGAGGGCGCTCTCAGCGTAACTTGACCTTTGCATGACCTCTTGACTTCAGTAAATAAAGACGGTGATAAAAGTGATTCAGGAGACGCAGACTGACTTGTGGGAGGCTCGTCTCTCTGCAGACAGCTGCCCTCTGATTGGTGGAGAGACACAGGCTCACAAAGACAAGTGGACGTCTGTGCGCTCCGAACAGGTGAGATTATAAATAACAAGAGAGGCAAACGATGAAGGATCCCAGTCGACGAAATTAACTTTGATAAAAGTGTCCTCTGCAGGCTTCCGTACATGATGTGTCCTCTGCAGGCTTCCGTACATGACGTGTCCTCTGCAGGCCTCCGTACATGACGTGTCCTCTGCAGGCCTCCTTACATGAAGTGTCCTCTGCAGGCCTCCGTACATGACGTGTCCTCTGCAGGCCTCCGTACATGACGTGTCCTCTGCAGGCCTCCTTACATGATGTGTCCTCTGCAGGCCTCCGTACATGACGTGTCCTCTGCAGGCCTCCGTACATGACGTGTCCTCTGCAGGCCTCCGTACATGACGTGTCCTCTGCAGGCTTCCGTACATGACGTGTCCTCTGCAGGCCTCCGTACATGACGTGTCCTCTGCAGGCCTCCGTACATGACGTGTCCTCTGCAGGCTTCCGTACATGACGTGTCCTCTGCAGGCTTCCGTACATGACGTGTCCTCTGCAGGCTTCCGTACATGACGTGTCCTCTGCAGGCTTCTGTACATGACGTGTCCTCTGCAGGCCTCCGTACATGACGTGTCCTCTGCAGGCTTCTGTACATGACGTGTCCTCTGCAGGCCTCCGTACATGACGTGTCCTCTGCAGGCTTCCGTACATGATGTGTCCTCTGCAGGCTTCCGTACATGACGTGTCCTCTGCAGGCTTCCGTACGTGACGTGTCCTCTGCAGGCCTCCGTACATGACGTGTCCTCTGCAGGCCTCCGTACATGATGTGTCCTCTGCAGGCCTCCGTACATGACGTGTCCTCTGCAGGCTTCCGTACATGACGTGTCCTCTGCAGGCCTCCATACATGACGTGTCCTCTGCAGGCTTCTGTACATGACGTGTCCTCTGCAGGCCTCCGTACATGACGTGTCCTCTGCAGGCTTCCTTATATGACGTGTCCTCTGCAGGCTTCCTTACATGACGTGTCCTCTGCAGGCTTCCGTACATGACGTGTCCTCTGCAGGCCTCCGTACATGACGTGTCCTCTGCAGGCCTCCGTACATGATGTGTCCTCTGCAGGCCTCCGTACATGATGTGTCCTCTGCAGGCTTCTGTACATGATGTGTCCTCTGCAGGCCTCCGTACATGATGTGTCCTCTGCAGGCCTCCGTACATGATGTGTCCTCTGCAGGCCTCCGTACATGATGTGTCCTCTGCAGGCTTCCTTACATGACGTGTCCTCTGCAGGCTTCCTTACATGATGTGTCCTCTGCAGGCTTCCTTACATGATGTGTCCTCTGCAGGCTTCCTTACATGACGTGTCCTCTGCAGGCCTCCGTACATGACGTGTCCTCTGCAGGCCTCCGTACATGACGTGTCCTCTGCAGGCTTCCGTACATGACGTGTCCTCTGCAGGCCTCCGTACATGACGTGTCCTCTGCAGGCCTCCGTACATGACGTGTCCTCTGCAGGCTTCCGTACATGACGTGTCCTCTGCAGGCTTCCGTACATGACGTGTCCTCTGCAGGCTTCTGTACATGACGTGTCCTCTGCAGGCCTCCGTACATGACGTGTCCTCTGCAGGCTTCTGTACATGACGTGTCCTCTGCAGGCCTCCGTACATGACGTGTCCTCTGCAGGCTTCCGTACATGATGTGTCCTCTGCAGGCTTCCGTACATGACGTGTCCTCTGCAGGCTTCCGTACGTGACGTGTCCTCTGCAGGCCTCCGTACATGACGTGTCCTCTGCAGGCCTCCGTACATGATGTGTCCTCTGCAGGCTTCTGTACATGACGTGTCCTCTGCAGGCCTCCGTACATGACGTGTCCTCTGCAGGCTTCCGTACATGACGTGTCCTCTGCAGGCCTCCGTACATGACGTGTCCTCTGCAGGCTTCTGTACATGACGTGTCCTCTGCAGGCCTCCGTACATGACGTGTCCTCTGCAGGCTTCCTTATATGACGTGTCCTCTGCAGGCTTCCTTACATGACGTGTCCTCTGCAGGCTTCCGTACATGACGTGTCCTCTGCAGGCCTCCGTACATGACGTGTCCTCTGCAGGCCTCCGTACATGATGTGTCCTCTGCAGGCCTCCGTACATGATGTGTCCTCTGCAGGCTCTGTACATGATGTGTCCTCTGCAGGCCTCCGTACATGATGTGTCCTCTGCAGGCCTCCGTACATGATGTGTCCTCTGCAGGCCTCCGTACATGATGTGTCCTCTGCAGGCTTCCTTACATGACGTGTCCTCTGCAGGCTTCCTTACATGATGTGTCC
>NW_027636698.1:0-30169 GCF_947650265.1 Symphodus melops | reverse complement strand
CTTCCTTCCTCCTTTAATGCTTCCTTCTTCCTTTAATGCTTCCTTCCTCCTTTAATGCTTCCTTCCTCCTTTAATGCTTCCTTCTTCCTTTAATGCTTCCTTCCTCCTTTAATGCTTCCTTCCTCCTTTAATGCTTCCTTCTTCCTTTAATGCTTCCTTCTTCCTTTAATGCTTCCTTCCTCCTTTAATGCTTCCTTCTTCCTTTAATGCTTCCTTCCTCCTTTAATGCTTCCTTCCTCCTTTAATGCTTCCTTCTTCCTTTAATGCTTCCTTCCTCCTTTAATGCTTCCTTCTTCCTTTGATGCTTCCTTCTTCCTTTAATGCTTCCTTCCTCCTTTAATGCTTCCTTCTTCCTTTAATGCTTCCTTCTTCCTTTAATGCTTCCTTCCTCCTTTAATGCTTCCTTCTTCCTTTAATGCTTCCTTCTTCCTTTAATGCTTCCTTCCTCCTTTAATGCTTCCTTCCTCCTTTAATGCTTCCTTCTTCCTTTAATGCTTCCTTCCTCCTTTAATGCTTCCTTCCTCCTTTAATGCTTCCTTCCTCCTTTAATGCTTCCTTCTTCCTTTAATGCTTCCTTCCTCCTTTAATGCTTCCTTCTTCCTTTAATGCTTCCTTCCTCCTTTAATGCTTCCTTCTTCCTTTAATGCTTCCTTCTTCCTTTAATGCTTCCTTCCTCCTTTAATGCTTCCTTCTTCCTTTAATGCTTCCTTCTTCCTTTAATGCTTCCTTCTTCCTTTAATGCTTCCTTCTTCCTTTAATGCTTCCTTCCTCCTTTAATGCTTCCTTCCTCCTTTAATGCTTCCTTCTTCCTTTAATGCTTCCTTCCTCCTTTAATGCTTCCTTCCTCCTTTAATGCTTCCTTCCTCCTTTAATGCTTCCTTCCTCCTTTAATGCTTCCTTCCTCCTTTAATGCTTCCTTCTTCCTTTAATGCTTCCTTCCTCCTTTAATGCTTCCTTCCTCCTTTAATGCTTCCTTCCTCCTTTAATGCTTCCTTCCTCCTTTAATGCTTCCTTCTTCCTTTAATGCTTCCTTCTTCCTTTAATGCTTCCTTCTTCCTTTAATGCTTCCTTCCTCCTTTGATGCTTCCTTCTTCCTATTCTGCCTCCATCAGGCTCGGCTGAACTCCTCCTCCTCTCATCCCTCCCTCGTCCGGCTCTCTGTGGTCTCTCCGTCTCTTCCTGTCCCTCGCAGCAGTATTGATTTTCAGTCCTGCAGAGTGCTAAGACACACACACACACACACACACACACACACAGATCGGATGTTAGCTAACACTGTTAGCGTGTGTGTGCAGGTTTAGGCGTTGGCTCCTCCTCTGGCCTTGATCTTGTCTTCTTTTATTTTCATTCATGCTAAACAGCATCATAACAGAGTCTACACACGAGACGATCATTATATAACTTCACCACTAGGAGGCGTCAGATCTGTAGCTGTACTGTTGAGCTCATTGACTGTATATAAATATGGACACCAATCCCCTTGTTGTTCAAAAAGTGAAGCCAAAATAGCAGCAGACTTTATGTCCCACTGTTTCCACTTAAAGGTCAAAGGTCATTCTGCTGGGTTTGGTCATTGTGAAGTCGACGCTCACGGTTCTGTAAAGTTCGATGACGCTCATGTCAGCGTCCGTCATGTTTATTCACCTCGTTTGACCTCTACTCGGTCAGCCAATCACAGGGCTGAGATACAGAGACAGACAACCAGCCGCCGCACATTCACACCTACAGACAGTTCAGAGTCAGCAGGTAAGCAGCGTGTGATTGGACTGTGGGAGGAAGCCGGAGAGAACCCACGCCATGCCCGGAGAGAACCCACGCCATGCACGGGGAGAACCCACACCATGCACGGGGAGAACCCATGCCATGCATGGAGAGAACCCACGCCATGCACAGAGAGAACCCAGGCCATGCACGGAGAGAACCCACGCCATGCACGGGGAGAACCCACGCCATGCACGAAGAGAACCCACGCCATGCACGAAGAGAACCCACGCCATGCACAAAGAGAACCCACGCCATGCACAGAGAGAACCCAGGCCATGCACGGGGAGAACCCAGGCCATGCACGAAGAGAACCCACGCCATGCACGAAGAGAACCCACGCCATGCACGAAGAGAACCCACGCCATGCATGGGGAGAACCCAGGCCATGCACGAAGAGAACCCACGCCATGCATGGGGAGAACCCAGGCCATGCACGGGGAGAACTCACTCCATGCACGGGGAGAACCCACACCATGCACGGGGAGAACCCACACCATGCACGGAGAGAACTCACGCCATGCACGGAGAGAACCCACGCCATGCACGGGGAGAACCCACGCCATGCACGGGGAGAACCCAGGTCATGCACGGAGAGAACCCACGCCATGCACGAAGAGAACCCACGCCATGCACAAAGAGAACCCACGCCATGCACAGAGAGAACCCAGGCCATGCACGGGGAGAACCCAGGCCATGCACGAAGAGAACCCACGCCATGCACGAAGAGAACCCACGCCATGCACGAAGAGAACCCACGCCATGCATGGGGAGAACCCAGGCCATGCACGAAGAGAACCCACGCCATGCATGGGGAGAACCCAGGCCATGCACGGGGAGAACCCAGGCCATGCACGAAGAGAACCCACGCCATGCACGAAGAGAACCCACGCCATGCACGAAGAGAACCCACGCCATGCATGGGGAGAACCCAGGCCATGCACGAAGAGAACCCACGCCATGCATGGGGAGAACCCAGGCCATGCACGGGGAGAACTCACTCCATGCACGGGGAGAACCCACACCATGCACGGGGAGAACCCACACCATGCACGGAGAGAACCCACGCCATGCACGGGGAGAACCCACGCCATGCACGGGGAGAACCCAGGTCATGCACGGAGAGAACCCACGCCATGCACGGGGAGAACCCACGCCATGCACGGGGAGAACCCACGCCATGCACGGGGAGAACTCACGCCATGCACGGAGAGAACCCACGCCATGCACGGGGAGAACCCACGCCATGCACGGGGAGAACATGTAAACGCCTTTAAATAACATTAAACATTAAATAATAAAAATGCGCTCTCTAATGGAAACGATCACGTCATGTGGAGACTTTTTTAAACCTTTTTTAAGAAGACAGTAACGGGAGTTATCGCCGTCATTCATCCCGTCTTTCCTTCTCTCCTCTCCTCTAATACGTTTAACCAAAATCCAATCATGACCTTTAGTGGCATGTTTTTATTCCCACATCCCTTTCAATTCAAGCTGCCTTGTGATTCGCTGAATTGCTCGCCGCCATGGAGACGCTACAACATGCCAGGTAACCCTGGCAACTGTTGAGGAGGGGACAAGACCCGTGGCGATTGACACTTATCCTCCCACTCGCTTGGTGAGTGTGTGTGACCTTCATCGCTGATTTCTCTCTAAAACGTCTCTTAAATTCTTTTTTTTTTTCTCCTGTTTTTGGATTTCAGACAGTTTGAACCTTGTTTTCATTCTGTTGTGTGAAACGCTGGTCGGACACGCGGGCCTGAGGAACAAGCTCTGCACAAGTGCACAGGTTAGGATCTCTTTAGCGCCCACGCGTGCGCCGTAACTCGATCTTCCTGCTTCTCTTTCCTGCACACGAGCAAAAAACGAGGCGAGTCAGATGAAATTAAACTTTATTGATCATTATAGCAGCGAACAGTAACAGGATACAGCAGAGGGAGGAAAACTTAAAGGATGATCAGAGAGAGACGATGAGGAGCCTCAGACACGTGCAGGCAGACGTCGAGCACCATTCAATGAAGACACATTTAGCTTTTTTTGTGAAGACAGCGACTCCGTGTGGTTTGTGGTTGTTACCTCTGCTGCACAGGTTTCAGCACGCGTGCTCCGCCTCGGGTCACTTCCTGTCCGCACCTGAGTGTCTGATTGGATTTAAAGTAGTTTTTTTATTTATTTATTTTTTGCACTTCCTGTTGTTGTGTCCTCTTTAGATCCTCGCTTGTTATGTTCTTACTCTCTGATGTGTCTGATAAATGATTGTCGATATTTCAGGGCACGTTTATTTTCCACATTTATCTTTATTGTAGTGTTTAAATTATTAATAATAATGTTGTTATATATATTATTTTTCCTGTTGAACTTCAGCGGTAACAGTTGGTGACACTCTGGGATTGTGGGTAATGTAGTTCTTTTCTTTGAGATTGTTATTAACCATGTTGTTTTGTTTAAATGAGGTCGATGTCTTCCCAACTTGTTTCTTCTACAGGATAATAAATCGTTTCACACTCGTCTTGAGTCGACCTCCGATGGTTATGACATCATGGCTTATAATCAAATCTGCTGTCGAGAAAATCAAGTGGATTCTTATTCCTGAAGTCTCGCGTTGACCTCTATAAAGAAATGAGCAATAGCCACGAAAATCGTCACATGAAAAATGTAAAATGGAACTGAACGAGGATCGACTGACTTTTGGAGCCAGCCTCCAGTGGCCACTTTAGGAACTGCAGGTTTGACCGCTGAAAGAAAGAAAATGCTAAAAAGAAATCATCATGTTATTAAACTTTATTTTTTTTCTGTGCAAATGTTTTTTCTAGTTTACCAAGGCTGCTTGAATTCACCCTCTTGAGGTGACTTCAGTTTATTTAGCAAGTAAGCTATCACCAACCTACTAGCCTTAAGAAAGGTTAGCTTGTTAGCGAGTTTGCTTGCCAAAGAATCTATTGTAGACTGCTTATAATACATTTCTGTTCATATCACAGTTAAAATCAAGCAAATAAATTAATCATAAAATCAGTGAGAACACGCCTGTATTTTGTTCTCTTCCCTGTATTGTTTTGCATGCAGTTTAAATACATTTTCGTCATCGTGAAACGTGAAAAAAAAAGTGTAAATTAAACATGAAGACATTAAAAAAGGACAGATGCTCTTTTTTTCTCAGCAGTCTTTAGCATGTTCGCTAGCTAGCTAGCTAGCTAGCTTTTCTCAGCATCACTTTTAGTCAGAAAAAGAAAAAGCTGAATGTGCAGCAGAGGTAAACGCACCATCCTCTCAAGAGTCACTTATTAGCTCATGAAAAACAGGTCCTTCCTGACCTCTAGTGGTTTAAAAACCCTGCCTTGTTCTGGCGATGTGACATCACTGTGACATAAAAAATAATGCACACAATTTTAATAATTTCTGCCCTTTAGGTATTTTGCCTCTGATGCCCCCTGGAGGACGGGAGGAATAAACGTGTACGATAAATTAAATCCAGTGAATGAATTATTGAGCTGTGTCCACCGAGCGTTTCTTTTCTTTCTCTGTCAGAACGAGGCGGTCTGAAGAGAAGACACGACGTCCAGCTGAATAAGTGACGCGGCAGTGTCGGTTACACTGCGACCGTTGTCTAACAGACTGTTGTCATGGATACAGACGTGTAGCGCTTCATGCTTCCTGAACGCACAGCCAGAGCTTCGCTGCCAGGACAAAACGCCAGGTGGACACGGATAGATATAAAAAAAAACGGAGGAACAGTTTGGCTCTGGCTGAAAAACAAAAAAACAAAAACAAAAAAAACGGAAATATTGTGAAATTAATTTTTTTTTTTGTCTCAGAAAAACGACATGTAGTGCAACTTTAAATTAAGACAGTTTGGACTCTAAGGAGACCCGGGTATTAATGTGAACACAAATACATCATCAATATACAACACAAATATCATAAATATCATCGCTGTCCTCCAGAAACCTGAAACCTGCAGAACGAATCCTCCGTCAGAGACCGCGGAGGAAGGAAGCGAGTAAACGTGTTGAACCTGCTCCGTCTGCGTGAAGCACCGGCGGCGTGTTTGGCACAAATCCACTCTCTTAAAATACGTTAAATCAGGTGATAATTAAGTGTCACTTCCTCCGTATGGCACCGGCTCAGCCCGCGTGGTAAATAATTCATTTTCACTAAAAGTGAAACCGCGGGGTGAGATGACTTGAATTTAACGTCGCAGCTCGTCTCACTGGACGGATTATTTATCCTGTCCGGCCCGGGAACGCCTCAGGACCCCCCCACCCCCCTCTCCCCCCCACCCCCCTCTCCCCCCCAAGGAGGAGCAAGGAGAGAGAGAAGTCCGGGCTTCGCTCTGCTGCCACTAAGACTCGACCTTCAGCGGAAGAAGAAAAAAAAGAAAAGATGGATTTTCCTTAAAGAATCAGAACAGAATGAAGAGGCGATGTGAAAAGAGGGAAAAAGGGGCGGAGTCACGTCGCAGGAGAACATTTAGGTTCAGGTTTCTGAAGGACGAGAGAGACAGGCAATAAATATGTCACACAGTTTAAATAGCGTTTAAAGAGTTCAGTGGTTACATGAGGCGCTAAAAGCAGGCAGGAATGCAGCAAAATGCAAAAGTCGAATAAATTCAAAACGTTCCTAAACTGTGAGGTTTTTTTTTTTTTCTTCAGTGCATCACAGAGCATAACAGGAGCTGATTGACATTCTCATACAGTACATAGTGCTGAGTGACAGTACAGAGCTTTACATCCATCACTTTAAAAGTCCAACGGATGGAGGAGGAAAGGAAGGAAGGACAGAAGTGGAGAGGGAACGTGGGAAGAGGAGGCAAAAGAAAGAGAAGAGAAGGAGGTGAAATGAAGCGATGAAGGAAGGAAGGAAAGGAAGCAAGGCAAGGGGACGAGTGGAGTAAGGAAAGGAGGAAGCATGGAGAAGACATGAAGAGAGGATAATGTAAAAGGAAAGGAGAGAAGGACAAAGGAGGCAGGGAAGGAAAGGAGAGGAGAGGAGGAGGAAAAGGTTGGATGAGGGGAGAAATAAAGAGAGGGGAGATGAAGGAAGGACAAAAGGGACGAAGGTGAGGTTGTAATACGAGGAGACGAGGAGACGAAAGAGGAGACGAAAACATGAAGGACAAAAGAGAAAGGAAAAAAAAAGCATTTACAAAGAAGTCTTCAGACCAAGGTAACCGAGGAAGGAGTGTTTGGTGGAGGAAGACGAGGAGGAGGAGGAGGAGGAGGAGGAGGGGGGGGAGGGGGAGGATGACGGCGAGCGCGGTTTCAGAGTAATGAGCGTGGTGATGGGGAGGAGAGGAGACAGATCCCTCCACCCGGCGCGGTCAGAGAGCGAGGGATGAAGAGCAGGAAGAGAGGAGGGGGAGGGAGCAGCAGTGTGTGTGTGCGGCGGCGTGTGGAGCCGCTGCAGGTGTTTGTGCGCTCGCTGATTGTCTCCGTGCACGTAGGAGCGGTGCGTGTGCACGTCGGCGGGGTGTTTGACCTTGCAGTGCAGCCGCAGACTGTCCCGTCGCTTGGCGCTGTAGGGACAGAGCTCGCAGGTGAACGGCCGCTCGCCCGTGTGCACGCGCACGTGCTCCACCAGCTTGTTGGCTGTCCGCGTCAGGTGGCCGCACCGGTCGCACCGGTACTGGTTGCCTTGACGATGACCCTGGAAGTGAACCAGGAGCTCCTGTTGCCCTGGAAACGACCTCTGGCAGATGCGGCAGCGATGCTCCAAAGTGCTATTCTCCGGCTGGGTTGCCTTGGAAACTGACGGAGGGATGCCGGGGGTGGCGGCAGCGGAAGGTGTGACGGGGCATCTGGGAGTCAGGAGGGGAAGGACGGGTTAATAACACACACACACACACACACACACACACACACACACACACACGTTTTTTTACAAATCAGCGCGAGGAGATTCAGAGTGTTTTTGACTCCAGATCACCGAGTCAGGAGTTCTCTGTGAAGAACCCGAGTCTCTGTGGTGGCAGCGACCACGGCCTACATTTCAGGGCGCCTCTTTCACCACACTGCTTACTGTTGCTAGGATACAAAAGTTGTTCTCAAGGCGCTTTCACGCCGCTCTCCTCGGCGGTGACTGTAGAGGAAACGATTAAAGATTTAAAGGCAAAACGTCTCTCACGCCGCGCGCCGCGCACGAGAGACGGAGTGACAGAACATCGAGCAGCGAGTCGTCGCTCGGATTTAAAACGAGTTCGTAAACGTGATGGCGGCGTGAAGCTCACGACCTCGAAAAGAAGAGTCGGACGTGCCTTCTTCTTATCCTGATTGGTCGTTGGGGGGGGGGGGGGGGGGGGCACTGACAGTGGCGAGCGCGGCGGCAGCTTTCAACATTTTGACTCTCTGACATCATCACCTCACCTCATCTCTCGGCTGCCGTCGGCAGCGGTCCCGTGGATGTGTGTGTTGGCGTGCGCCCTCATCTCCGCCTCCTGATTGGTCGAATGGTCGCACAGGCAGCAGTGCAGCGAGAAGGAGCCCTGCTCCCATTGGCGGTGTTCGGTCATGTGACCCTGGAAGAGGGCAGCCCTGTTGGTCTCAAACCCGCACACGTGACACCTGGAGGGAAGTCTGAGTCAGTGCGGGACATACAACACCTCGTCTACGTTTAAGACGTCTCTCTCTGTGTGTGTTTACTCTAATTTTAGATCGATAGATAGATAGATACTTTATTGATCCCGAGGACAAAGTGGAGACGACTGATGGATTTAAGATTCATGTAAGAGTTCGATTTGGAATCAGAAGCCAGGAAGTCATTTTTAGAAAAAAGCGTCCTCACAATTTTGTTTATAAATAAGGGTCCTCATTAGGGTAGTTCTACAAGTATGTGTGTGTGTGTGTGTGTGTGTGTGTGTGTAGACAGAAACTCACAGCACTTAAAAATGGACTTAAATGTAAAAAATAATAATAATAAAACTTGTATTCGTGTGTTTTTCTGTGACACCAAATTGATTTGAATATGACGTCAGTATTTAGAGTGAATACGGGAATGAGCGTGTTGGTTTTCCTGCCTTACGGGGACCCTGTGAGCGCTTCACACCTTGTTGTGGGGACATCTTTGCAAAGATGTTATCGGATATTTTAGATGTGTACTTTGAATATAATCTATATTTCTATATAATATGTGTTCCTGTTTGATGGTGTTATAAGATTGAGGATGAAGTTTTGAAGCCCAGGAGTTTTAAGTGAGTGTAGCAGTGAACACACACAGCTGCGTTTGTTACCTGAAGAAGTAAGAGCAACCTGTGGTTTGATCTCTACTGAGGCTGGTTTTGGTTTCTGTGAGAGAGAGGAAAAAAAAAAACAGACTCTGATTAGCAATTCATGAAACGAACCTTCTTGCTTCCATGTTTTCATTTCTCTTTCTCTGCGCTGATGAAATCTCCTAATGATGCGTCCCTCTGGAGGTTATTATTCCCGCTCTTTTCTGTGACTGTACTCCTTGAGTGTTTGTGTTTAATAAACCCAAAGGGGCAATTTGGTGGCAGCATCAATCCGTAACAAACAGACGGAAACAGTAAGTACTATCATTAAAAAGTAACAACAAGGAGACGGCAGGGAAGTGAAACTTTAAGTCTTGAACCTAAGTGACAACATTTCCTTCAACACTCTGCAGAACCAATCAGCATCATGCTACAGGAGGCGTCATCCACGTCAGGTAGATTACAACTTGAAAGCCTCGCAATCGTCAGGTCCAAAGAATATTGTAATAAAAAAAAAAAAAAAAAAAGCTTTTCGTAAAATGTTTTTAAACCTCGAAAAACCTTCAAACACATTTTTTTAAACTCCTAGTAATGAAATCAAGATGCGTGAGATTACGTGTTGAATCTGATTAGCTTCCATCAAACATGGCCGACCTGTTGGAGTGGAGCTCTTCTGATTGGCTCGTTCTTAAAGTCCCTTCTCTGAGATTGGTTAATCAAAGGCGGATTAGATATTGGTCTACGTCCGTCACCGTGACATCACATTCTGCTCTCTAACTGGACCTGTGACCTTCAGCGGCTCCGCTCTGACTGTCGGTGTCGTTACGGTACGTTAGCGTTAGCGTTAGCACAGATCTGACTCAGTGTGTGATCACAGTCACCGTCCCCGGAGACACTGATCAACACTCAGAGATATACGCCTCCTCGAGCAGAGCAGGAGCAGCTGTGTGTGTGTGTGTGTGTGTGTGTGTGTGTGTGTGTGTGTGTGTGTGTGTGTGTGTGTGTGTGTGTGGTTCATTACCATGTGGAGGTTCCGGGGAGCTCAGTAGCGGGGAGGAGCGGAGTGGATCAACATTCACCTTTAACACAGGACTAAAGAAAGACAACATTACACACACACACACACACACACACACACACACACACAGTGTCATAACAAGGCAGGTCAGATGTGACATCACTGATCAAGGTCAGGAGTGTGAGGTCACCTGCTCCTGAGGGGCGGAGTCATCCTCTCCACCAGCTGACTGTTGGATTTACTGACCCTCTCTGCAAACAAAAATGGCGTCATCTTTACGGATGTGCGCGACTAAGCTAACGAAACAACGTACACACGTCTTTCTCAACGTGTGTGTTACCTGAGAGCTGGTGTAGCAGCGTGGACGCCAGGTTCACCGACATGTCCTGCCACAGCACGGCTCGGAGGCACTGGTCGGCCATCTTGGCTCCGGAGTTGAACTGGTCTTCCGTCTTGACTCCGAAGAAGAGCTGCTCCTCCGTTTTTACTCCTGAGAAAACAAGGTCCGCCATCTTGGCCGCGGGAAGAAGCCGGGTCTCTATTTTGGTGCCGACGAGAAGCTGGTTCTCCATCTTGGCTCCTGAAGGAAACTGGCCCTCCATCTTGGCTCCAGAGAAAAACGCGTTGCTCATCTTGGCCGCAGAAGGAGGCTTCTCTGCGATTTTTGCTTTAAGGAGTAGCCGCTCATCCATCTTGGCTCCAGATAGAAGCTGGTCCTCCATTTTGGTTCCAGAGACTCCGTGGTCCTCCAGTTTCACTCTGAACTGAAACTTGTTGTCCCCAGTGACGAGGCTGTCCGCGGCCAGTTTAGAGGCAGTATAAAACGCTTCCTCCACTTTAAGGCCGTGAAGACACTGGGCGGCCATTTTGGCTCCTGGGTGCATTTGCTCTTCAGTCTTGTTGCAGCTGAGCCGCTGGTCCTCCGTCTTTATGCTGAAGTGATGGTGGCTCACCATCGGGGACAGTGAGGTCATCTCTTTTGTGATTGGTCGATCGCGGATGACCAATGTGTCCACTTCCATTGGCTCTTCTTCTTCTTTGATCCTCACCGCGTGGACGTTCACTTCCTGTCGCTCTGTAATCGGAGGGAAATCAGCGACTAATTTTGACTTTCAGCGTATTTTCAAATGACCTTTAAACGACCTGCTCGTACCTGCGAGCTTCCTCAGCATGTCTGAAGCCATCGTGTCGGTGCTCGCGTTCCCGTCGGGCGTGTGCGAGAGCGACGGCGGTTCGGGACTCGCACCGGGGCCGTCGGGTGAGAGAGCGAGGCCCAGCTCATCCTGCTGACCGCCACGCACCTCCGCCGGGGCCTCGTGCCTCTGAGGCTCCGCCTCCACTCGCCGGCCAGGATGCATCTGGGCCTTCTGGGTGGCCTCTGAGGAGCCGGGTTGGAAGTGATTTGATTTGGAGTTAAGTGTGAAGAGACGACGGTCGAGTTCATATTACAGAGTGAAAACAGCGTTCAGCTCTTCATGGACAAAAGTCTCAAAGAAACACGTTTGATTTTTGATCCATTATTTGAACTTTCAATGTTTAATTTTCTGTGAATTTCTGAAAATATTCCCAAAGAATTTTATATTAGCCTCACAAACGTGTGTGTGTGTGTGTGTGTGTGTGTGTGTGTGTGTTACCTGACAGCTTGATGAGGAGGTCGGACGCCATCTTGCTGCTGACATCAGGGCTGAAGAGAGTGGTGGCAGACGGGAAGGGACTTGAACCTGCGGCGTGTGCCGTGGCTGTGCGCTCAGCACGCGTGTCAGCGGCGCGTGTGTCGGGCACACTCAGGGAGCCAGCGTCACCGCCGCCGCCGCCTGAGTGTGTGTCTGTGCTCGCAGGGTGTGTGTGTCGTTTGGCTGCATCAGAGGGAGGCTGCAACACACTCGACCCACGCTTCATTTTTTCCGGAGCGTGTGTGTGTGTGTGTGTTTATCTGTGAGTGTGCGAGTGTGTGTGAAAAGAGAGGGAGTCAAAACTCAGAAGAGAGGAGGGCAAGGGAGAAGAAGGAGGAGGAGGAGGAGGAGGAGGAGGAGGAGGAGGAGGAGGAGGAGGAGGAAGGCAGTGATGCTAAAATAAGACGAGTGTGTTTGTTAACATATGGAAGTGAGGAGAACATGGTAGGGAGAAAAAAGGACCGAGGTGAAGGAGAAACTGACGAGGGAGGATTCTGTGTTTGGACCGAGCTGTTGCTGCCTCTCATTGACCTGAAGGAGAGAGAGGAGGAGGAGGAGACGGATGGAGGGAGAGGAGGAGGAGATGGATGGAGGGAGAGGAGGAGGAGGAGATGGATGGAGGGAGAGGAGGAGGAGGAGAGGGATGGAGGGAGAGGAGGAGGAGAGGGATGGAGGGAGAGGAGGAGGAGGAGATGGATGGAGGGAGAGGAGGAGGAGGAGACGGATGGAGGGAGAGGAGGAGGAGGAGACGGATGGAGGGAGAGGAGGAGATGGATGGAGGGAGAGGAGGAGGAGGAGATGGATGGAGGGAGAGGAGGAGGAGGAGACGGATGGAGGGAGAGGAGGAGGAGACGGATGGAGGGAGAGGAGGAGGAGGAGATGGATGGAGGGAGAGGAGGAGACGGATGGAGGGAGAGGAGGAGGAGATGGATGGAGGGAGAGGAGGAGGAGATGGATGGAGGGAGAGGAGGAGGAGGAGACGGATGGAGGGAGAGGAGGAGGAGACGGATGGAGGGAGAGGAGGAGGAGGAGACGGATGGAGGGAGAGGAGGAGGAGATGGATGGAGGGAGAGGAGGAGACGGATGGAGGGAGAGGAGGAGGAGGAGATGGATGGAGGGAGAGGAGGAGACGGATGGAGGGAGAGGAGGAGGAGACGGATGGAGGGAGAGGAGGAGGAGACGGGTGGAGGGAGAGGAGGAGGAGACGGATGGAGGGAGAGGAGGAGGAGACGGATGGAGGGAGAGGAGGAGGAGACGGGTGGAGGGAGAGGAGGAGGAGACGGATGGAGGGAGAGGAGGAGGAGACGGATGGAGGGAGAGGAGGAGGAGGAGATGGATGGAGGGAGAGGAGGAGGAGACGGATGGAGGGAGAGGAGGAGGAGACGGATGGAGGGAGAGGAGGAGAAAGAGGGGAGAGAAGATGGATGAGAGGGGAGATAGACAGACATGAACAGTGAGGACGAAGGGCGAGCGAGGACAGGAGAGAGGGTGAATACGGACGAGAGAAAGAGGGGGGGGGAGAGAAAGGGAGGAGGAAAGATATTTTAACAAAGTGAATCTGAGAATGAATTAATTATTGAATGGATATGGCCCCAATAATAATAAGGGGATAAATCATTTTGTGTTATCGCCATGGTAACAGACCCGCGCTGTGTCTTCTCCTGGCCTGACCTTCCAACCAACAAACAATCATCAATTATGATCAATAATCATCAATAAGCACTTCCACCTGCCACCAGCTGGTATAACTGCTCACAGGTGCATTTTGATGAAATACTACGTTTTTAGCCTTCGGCCAACACCTGGGCTAAATATAAATAAGGTTCAAATAAATCCTGCATATAAAAAAACAAGAGAATATTTTAGGTGCCTTTTACAAATCTTTATATTTTTAAATGTAAAATTTAAACAGCATTTAACGATACAAACCACATTATAAAAATACATGTTTATTCAAATAAATAAAAAATATTGAAATATTTTTTTTTTATAAATAAAATGAATTGAATTTATTTGAAATATATTATTAAATTAAAAAAAAAAACAATTTAAAAAATATTACAAAAAATAATTAAATAAAAATGCTAATTAAAACTATCTTAGAATAGATCAAATTTATATAAAAATTACATTTATTTATTTTGTCAAACACTCAAACTAGGCTGTAACTTCATATATGTTTGTCAATAATAGATAAAAAAAATAGTTACGTAAAAATGATTTA
This sequence comes from Symphodus melops, assembly GCF_947650265.1. Classification (NCBI taxonomy): domain Eukaryota; kingdom Metazoa; phylum Chordata; class Actinopteri; order Labriformes; family Labridae; genus Symphodus; species Symphodus melops. The sequence continues at coordinate 16,292 of NW_027636698.1, read as the reverse complement.
ACGGACAGATTTCTCTTCCTCTCGGTTCACGCGCTACCCCCGTCGACCCCGTTCCGTTCAGCCTCCGTCTCTAAGCGACAGGGTCCGGGTCTGCCGCATCCGCATCCCACAGGGGAGCGAGATGACCGGGTGCCCCCCCCCCCCCCCCCCCCACCCCCCACCACCTGTCTTCCCCTCGTTGTCGGTCGGTGTCAAACCCCCTCCGGTTCCCGGCCGTTAGCTATTTATCCCCCCCCCCCCTCTCCTCCCCCCCCCCGCAACATGGCTGAACGGCAGACTCCCCGACACACCGAGTCAGAAAGTCAATCCCCGGTGTGGGATGTCGGTGTTCGTCCTTTTCTTACCGTTTAACCGCCAGATTAGACATTTGGAAGAATTTTCTCCTTCAGTCACCGGAAACGAGGGCAGGTGTCAAGAGCCCAGCCGTTACCCCCCCCCCCCCCCCTCCTCCTCCCTCTCGGTCTCCTGCAACATGGCTGAACGGTAACCCGACCTCACAAGACCTCAGAAGTCATTTTAACGGGTCAGTCAGCATCCATAACCGGACAATGTACCCGCCCCGGGAGTGACAATTCCCCCCCTCCTAACCCGTCTCTCCTCCGTGACTTACCGGTACCGGGAGGGCAGGTGGTGGCGGAGGTGGTGGTGGTGCAGTCCGGGGCATAGCCTATATATAGACTATAGATCTGCTCCATGATTAATTCCCTCTTCTTCTCCTCGTGCTGACACCTCCACGGTTCCTCCTCCGGTTCCTTCATTCACGGTGAGGACCGAAAACAACCGAGGAGATGATCCCTTTCTTTCCCGAGCCCGAGGATGACGGGTCGGTCACCGAGCAGGGCAGATGGAGGTTTCCGCCTCCTCTCTCTCTCTCTCTCTCTCTCTCTCTCACTCACTCACTCTCTCTCCTTCTGTGTGCGCGTGTGAGGTAGAGAGAGAGATGCAGTGTGTCTCTGTCCACGCGCCGGATCATAGCACAAGGGCAGGACACGAGTGAACCCGTGCGCACGCGCCCATACCCCATACCCGCGCGTGAACCCGAGGGTACATTCAGTTTGTTGTTACAGTGAAGGAACCCGGAGACTGATACTGGGAATATTGGCATTCACTGTCAGACTTACAGAATCCTTACTGGGGTCCAGAATTCTTTAAAGGGGACATATTACACTTCCTTTTTTTCACCTTTTCAAACAGCGCCCCCCTGTGGTCTAAATGAAACATCAGTGTTTCTGAGCTTTGGTCCAAATATAACATGAATGAAGCAGCAGAGGAGGTTTGTAGAAACCAGCTCTCTCTGAACGCTCCGTTTTGGTGTGTGTCTCTTTAAATGCAATAAGCCCCGCCCCCTGAGTATTTTCCCAGTAGACAACACTCCTCTGTAGAGAGAATAAAAATGGCCGACCTGCATAAAAGTTTTGCACTAAGCTGGAGGTGGAGTCCATGGGAGGAGTTACCAGGGAAGGGGAGGGGCTTTTCTTGTGATGTCACAAACTGAGAACATTTGAAACGGAGCTTTTTTTCCTCTGTGTGGTCAAATCACAAACAAACGACTGGATGGATTTATGTCACATGTTGTGGATCAATAGACACTCAGGTTACACAAATGTTCAAAACAATCAATCAATTGGGTTATTGATTGTTGGTATCATTTATTGTGGGATTATATTGAGGAGGGGTCACAGGGGTTTGAGGGGTCACATGGGTTTGTGTGGGGATGTGGTCTTGATTTATCTGACCTTTTATTTTTTTGTGTTTTGTTCCAGAAAGTCGCTCCAGCTGTGATCGAGGACCTACGATGGTTCTGAAAACAGCTTTTAATAGTGACAGTTGTTGGAAACAAGTTATTTTTATTAAACTGTTATAATCTCTTCATCTGGGTTTGTTTATACTCGACGGTTTTAAGTGATCGAAGTCGTGCGTAATCGTAGAACAGGATCTCCTACTTGATCAGAAGCACCAGACGCTGAGGAAATGAGGTTATGTATTTTACAGAGTGCAGTGTCCTGTTCTCGCCTGCAGAGGGAGACAGAGAGCCGTCTGAAGTCAAAGCTGCAACTTGAAGTTTAAAAAGGTAAATTAATGAATGAAAATCTACGAGAAGGGAAAAACATGTTTATTCATATTTCAGTTCAAACTCACACACTCACTTTAAACACAGTTATATTAGCTTGACCTTTGACCTCATGAACAGTAAGCTGTATAGACCCCGTGCTCATACGTGGGAGGCCAGCTCACACTCACAAGTAGTGTGACATCACAGCTGCAATAAAACCAACAAAGAAGAAGAACTCGACGGCGTAAACAAAGGGCAACAACATGGACGACGTGGCTGATCCACGGGGGCCTTGAACTCACCACGCCGTGTTTGGTGCCAATCAAGTGGTGATTCTTTCAACCAATCAACAGAGGGCAGCGTGCCAAACTCTACAACCTAATCCTCCTCGTCTTCTTCTTCATCATCTTCAGACGACCTCTGCGTCACAGTCTCTGCAGCAGAAACACACAAAAACACTTCTTAACAACACACACACACACACACACACACACACACACACACACACACACACACACGGTTGGTGTTTTCTTACAGTGACTTGTAGAAACTCTTCTGGTTCATGATTTGCTCTCTGAAGATGTTTACGGCTTTAAAAACATCCAGACCGTCACGGTGTTCTTCTATGAACTGGATGTACCTGTGTGTACACACACACACACACACACACACACACACACACACACACACACACACACACACACACACACACACACACACACACACACACACACACACAGTAAAGTGAGAAGAACTCAACTGTAAGTAAGAATCAAAAACCAGCAGCTAGTTAGCTTAGCTTAGCTTAGCCTAGCATAAAGAGCGGTGACAGGTGGAAACAGGCAGCCTAGCTCCATGCAAAGGTCATTTAGACCACTTCAGTATGATTTTAAAATAACGACTGTTACTTCAGTTTTATAAAAATATCCTTTTCTACCGATCAGTGGTAAAAAAAGTTTCTAATATTAAACGTACCGTTGAGTCCAGGCGGCCTCTTTCAGAGCGTCCTCGCTCCACTGCTGGTAGAGACGCTCAGCTGGAACCACAGACCCGGATACCTGCTCGAGTCCAGACTGGAGCTCCTGATTCTGGATCAGGAGGCTCCGGAGGCTGGATCGGGCCGACAGAGCCACCAACATATAGACCGGGTCCTCCAAAACCACCGAGTGGAAAGACTGCAGGGCCCCGATGAGCCAGGGTGGGGGAGGGGACGAGAGCCTGGACTGAAGAGGACAGATTATTGTCTCAACATTGACGCCGTGTGAAGACGGGGGCTGCTGGTCGTCATCACAGGTGTGAGTCTCACCTGGTCTGAGTCTCACCTGGTGTGAGTCTCACCTGGTCTGAGTCTCACCTGGTCTGAGTCTCACCTGGTGTGAGTCTCACCTGGTCTGAGTCTCACCTGGTGTGAGTCTCACCTGGTCTGAGTCTCACCTGGTCTGAGTCTCACCTGGTCTGAGTCTCACCTGGTCCGAGTCTCACCTGGTCCGAGTCTCACCTGGTGTGAGTCTCACCTGGTGTGAGTCTCACCTGGTCTGAGTCTCACCTGGTCTGAGTCTCACCTGGTCTGAGTCTCACCTGGTTTGAGCTGCCGTAGTGGGTCAGTGTTTCCTGAAGCAGCGACCTCACGTCGTCTGCTTCCTGTAAACGGCTGATCAGAACCTGCAGGGATGACAACGACGATCACGTCATCACACGCCAGTTCACCTGGGACGCTAACGAGTCGATCAACGACATCACAAACACAGAAGAGCTGGACGACACAGACGAGCCGCGTGTTTCCAAGGCTGCCAACAAACACGTCCTACTTTCACCATGAAGGATCCATCTGCTGCATTCTGCATTGACTAACGTTTCCTGGGATTCATCGCACGCCGATTTCAAACCAACTGGCAGCATTTCAAGTCGTAAAAAAAAACGACGTCTCGGGTCGAGTGCGGTCTGGCACTTCCTGTCGTCCGCAGAGGCTCCACAAGCCCGGGTCGTCTTTGAAGGAAAAAGGTTTCCAACTCACCTCCAGCGTGCTGCTGACTCGGTGCAGATAGAGCGCCTCCTGCTGGATGAAGCTGGCGTAGCAGCTCTGCGTCAGACGACCCGTCCGGGACTGTCGGACGAAGGAGGACGAGCGGAGGATGTCGTCCACCAACATGTCGCTGTAACTCCAAACAACATCAAACATCCCGACGCCGGGGAGCACGTCTTTAAACAAACGAATCAAAACGTTAAATGAAAGAAAAAAAAAGCACATTTATTTAGCGGTTACATTGTTTGGGAAAGTATTATGGGATAGGACAGGTGACAGAGCAGGAGACCAGCACCTCCACCCACGGGTCACGACCCCGCCATTATTACATCCCGATCCAGAAACGTTTCATATAATGGTGAAACGTTGATCATTTTTTCTGCTCTTTGTCCTTTAAACTGGAATATTTGCAGAATGATCTGAAACCAGTAAACTCACCTGACTGAACTGGCTTCCTGTCGCTGGGAAGGACTTTGGAGCTGGATATGGAAAATAAACAGGAGAAGATTCAAAACAACGCTTGGCGTGGTCTCGTTGAGTGACAGGTTGGTGCTACTAGCCGTCTGCTAGGTGCTAACCACAGCTAGCTCTGTCACAAGGTCTTTGCATATAGGACACATATATACACACACTGGCATCTAACTACAGTCACTTCTGGGGAAAATAAATTTAAAAAAAAATCAAGATAAGTTGTTAAGAGCTGCAGTTCCTTGAGTGTCCACCAGAGGCTGCTCCAGAGAGAGTCAATCCCAATAGAGCTCCATTTTAAGTTTTGTCTCCACAGCTAATTTAATTATTCATGTCAGCTAAGGGCGGCGGGGAGCCTCTAGCTAAATGTCGCATGTTAATCAGTGAAGCCCTTCAAAGTAAAACACCTGATCAGACTTTCTGTACGTACCTGCCTTCGACGGAGCAGATGAAAAACCGGAGCTCTCCACAGGGGGCGCTGGTCAGCTCTCCATCTGAAAACACAACAGATATCCTATTCCTACATCGATTTATCAAGATAACTACGACGACTCTTCACTTCTGCGTTTTATTTTGTTTACTTCTTGGATCCATTCGCAAACAAGCCCCGCCCTCTCTCATTTGTCCCTGCCTCTGATTGGTCCAATCACGGATCCTGAAGGGGGGGCCATCGTTCCAGAAGCAACAGCTGTTCTTCTTCTGAGAATGAAAAAGGAGACGGAGAGGTTTCATCCTGTCAGAGAACTTCTTATTCTGCTTCATCTGACAACTTAATAGATAGATAGATAGATAGATAGATAGATACTTTATTGATCCCGAGGGAAATTCAATAAACGTTATTAAAGTGATAAAAATAAGTGAACCAATGAAATAGCACACAGTTTGTTTTTGCTCTGTGGTAACACATTGACAGATTAGGTTACTGATCGCTGCGATGGTAAATATCATAAACTTCATGTCCTTTAAACACTTTCCAGAAACAGATCCATAAAGAAACTCTTTTCAAATATAAAAGTAGATCAGTCCTACGTTTATATTCTTCATATTTTCCTGATTAAACATCATTTTTAAATGAGGACTTGTATTTCCCTCTGGATCAATAAAGTGTCAGCAGGTCTCCACACCGGCTGCTGCTGCTCTCCGCTCAGCCACACCGGCGTGTGTTTGCTCAGCTGAAGGGCGAACTGTCTCTCCTCAGGTGTGTGAAGAGACGCCAGGTCCCCACCTGCCCGAGTGCACACCGACTAGACACACACACACACACACACACACACACACACACACACACACACACACACACACACACACACACACACACACACACACACACACACACACACACACACACACACACACACACACACACACACACACACACACACACACACACACATACACACACACACACACACACACACACACGGGCCAATAATATGTGATGTATTTTTGGAGGTTACTTCCTCATATTTTAATATTTTGGTATCAATATTTGGTAAGACAAACACGGCCTCTGTTGACTGTTTCGATTCACTGATTGATTCACTATTGATTCACTGTCACATATATACATGTTGATAACTCGGAGGTTGTTGATGTGTTTATCTTTTGGGTAAATATGAATTAAAAACACACTTATTTACCGTCAGCATGTTGAGTGTGTTTGTTTTTACCTGAAGGTGACGGAGAGGTCGACGTCCCGGTCAAGAGGACGGACAGGACGAGAGGAAACACACACACCATCATCATGTACCTGCACAGGTAACACACACACACACACACACACACACACACACACACACACACACACACACACACACACACACACACACACACACACACACACACACACACACACACACACACACACACACACACACACACACACACACACACACACACACACACACACACACACACACACACACACACAGTTTCAAAGGATACAGTAAAACTTTCATGATTCAAAATGTTTTCATTTTAAGTATTTAGAAGAATTTGCACGCACACTTTTTGTTGAGTCCCTGAAGAATAAAGCAAAGTAAGATTGTCTTACCTACAAATCCTTAGAGGGGATTGAACGGGTGATGTTTTTATTCTGCATGTTTGTGTTTGCAAACAAAATCTGATATTTTTCCATAAATCAGATTTGCACTGAGTGAAACCTCGTTCAGTTTGGACTCAACATGACAGAAACAGACTTTATAGATCTCCGTGCACCTCTGTGTGTGTTAACCCACTAAACTCCCACATCTCCTGTCTCGTCTGGGTTCATTAAGATCTGTCATTGTGCAGATTAACAGAAACAAAAACACGTCGAGGAGTTCAACAGTCGTCACAGATTCACTTCTTCATTAACTGACAGTATGAAAGTCTGAAAACATGAGCTGAACAATCCAACGTTTACGTGTCTGTTGGAGGAATCCTACCTCAAAACTCTGAACAGGAAGTGTCCGGAGCGTTCAAGGATCTATAACAGCCGAGAATTCAGGGGATTGCAATTTCATCTGTGCTGTTTGTTTTACATGGAGCATATTTGACAAATAAACAACCTTGAACCTTGAAAGGAGGAGGATCATCTCTGACAAGTCACGTCTCACGCTCTTACCTATAAAAAGATAAAACCAACATTTTATGACACCTGGACCAATCAGAAGCAAGCAGGCAGATAGACAGACAGACAGACAGACAGACAGACAGACAGACAGACAGGCAGATAGACAGACAGACAGACAGACAGACAGACAGATAGACAGATAGATAGATAGATAGATAGATAGACAGATAGACAGACAGACAGACAGACAGACAGACAGACAGACAGACAGACAGATAGATAGATAGATAGATAGACAGATAGATAGATAGATAATTGATCCAGAGGGAAATTCAGGCCTGGTCTTACCCTCCTCACTTTTTGAACACAACCAGAACAAGAGGCATCCAAAGGAACCACGAGTGTCGTGTATTAAAGCTCACCTAGTTTCAGTCGAGTCCTCATCCAGCTCCGACCGTCGCCGAGGAAATAACCCTTTAGAGGCAGCAGGTGCACAACACAGGACAGGTCGTGTTAAAGTGGGCGGGGCCACTGAGCACGCATGTTTGTGTGTGTGTGTGTGTGTGTGTGTGTGTGTGTGTGTGTGTGTGTGTGTGTGTGTGTGGTCGGACCTGTTTTACTTCTCTGAGCACAAAGGAAACATAAATGGTGGAGGGTGCAGAGCGCTTTAAAGATTTAGTGTTTTGCATGTCACGATCATGTCTTCCAGGGTCGACGCTCTCTGTGATGGCTGTCAGGAGGTCAGGAGGTCAGCAGGTCAGGAGGTCAGGAGGTCAGGAGGTCATTCACACAGACTGAAGTTACTGCAGAGAGACTTCCTGGAGATGTCACCTGTAAAAGGTACCGGGGCATCTGGAGCGCCGTCCGCTCTGTAATAAAGACCCTGAAGACAAACGGGTCTCTGAAGGTCACACGCCACTTTGGTTTGCGTTCTTTCCGGTTCACTGGAAGAATCCGTTTGTCAGTGAGAAAGGCCAACGCACAGAGGGACTCGCCTGAGGAACATCATTTTAAGTTTTCCTCAGTGATCCAGCAGATCGGTTTGGGTGCACTGTAAACAGGGTCGGATTAAGACCTCTAATCCGACTTGTTTTAAATCTGAAAGTTTTATATTAATACATGTTGATTGATTTTAAGTGTTTAAAGATGTTTATACAAAACACCAGCTGTGATTTCAAACTCTCTCTGTTTAAACTTTTAGTCGAGTAATGGCGTCTAACTTGTGGCTTTAAGGTTTGTAAAAGCCTCTTTTACACAAGCCGCTGCTGGAGACAGAAATCAGCACAGTCATCTTATAAAGACTGCGAGCAGGAAGCTGATGTTCAGGTCTGACTCACAGGAGAATATAAATCTCTGATCTGATCACATCTCTGAACGACAGAGAGACGCGGGAGCAACAAGTAAGAGATTAAAGTTTGAGAGATCCTGGAGGGAGGCGGCCACAGCTGGTGTACATCCTGTTAGCAGAGAAAGAGAGTGTGTGTGTGTGTGTGTGTGTGTGTGTGTGTGTGTGTGTGTGTGTGTGTGTGTGTGTGTTGGTGTCTTAATCCCGTAGAAATAGACTCCCTAGAGAGGAGTTTCCCCTCCGTTTCAGCAGGGTAACACAAACACCAAATCCTGTCTGTTTCTGATGCTGTGTGGGTTCCCTTTTTTTTTGTTTTTTTAAAGGAGCAGTCTGTAACTCCGCCCCCTAGTGTTTAAAATGAGTACTGCAGTCTAAACTCTAATCATCCCAGAGAGCTGGCTCCGCCCCTCCTCTCACACAGGTCAGCATGTGGTGGACACTGTAGCTTCAGTGTTTAGCCAGCTCTGCATGTGGAGGACACTGTAGCTTCAGTGTTTAGCCAGCTCCTTTAAACTCCCTGTACTAACCTGCAGTTCTACATATTCTGGTTCTACACACCCCCCTCCCTCTCCCTACTTATCCTGGACCCCTAAAATCCCTCCAAACTTCCAGCTCATCCTCCTCACACACAAACAAAGTGTGAACTCACGCAGCATCACCGCTCTCTGCTGGGACTCAGACGAGCAACGAAACTGACGGAAAGTGATTCTCAAACTGAAGAAGAAGAAATCAACACATTTATCCAAACATCCTGAAGGTTTCCTCTCTATAAGGTAAAGATGCTCAACATTCATCCAGCTGTCGGATTCAGCTTGATGATAAAGTTTAGTTTATGTGCATTATAGTGTTTAGAAGAGCTGAACAACACAACTCAAAATAATGTAAACAACCTGTAAATACACATTTTGAGTTCATTGATGGTTAACACAGGATTTTCTTTTGATGATTGGATTATAATTAATTAAATATTACATTAATGATAAACGCTCATTTCGTCTGATGGTTTTTGGGTCATTATTTTCAGTAAATAATATCCATAAATACAGATACATAAATCTATTAATACTTTTGAGTCTATCATTTTACTAACTATTATTTTGAATGTCAAAAAAAGTTTCTTATTTCACACTTTTTAAAAACAGCTTGAACATTTCAGCTGAACTGAAATATCAGATTTGTCCACTATAACCTTCTGTAAGACGTTTATTGTGTATTCTACTTTAAACTTCACATTATTCTTAAAAAGATTCGACTTCATCCGTTCATCACGTGTTTCATATTCTTCTTTGGAAAACAGTGAAAACAATCTAAAGACCACACGGCCCTCAGTGGGTGCTGGATCAGCACACCAAGAAGCTCCCGTCTGAAGGATTCAATAAGTGACGCTTCGAGCCAACGAGCTCTTCCTCAGACGTGACAGTGGAGCCTCAAAATTTGCAGTTATTCAAATGTATCTACGTCGATAGAAACATTCATTTGCTTGTCAAACAGACACGGAGCAGGACGTGCACATACATGGCGTCATGTGCAAATAAACGACCACGAAGGGAAAAACTAAAAACACATGTTCAGGACATGTCGGACCTCCAACTCGCCTCTATATAACTTTTAATTACTGAAATTGTCATTTCAGTGCGACTCAGCTGGTTGTCTCTTTCTGCTGTTGGTGTGTTCAGATATGCAGTCGACCCTCCACTGTTTCGGGTCGGTTGGCGTGGTCTTACTCTCATTGGCTACGTCCACACTGGCGTTCTCTCGCGGAGCCAGCGAAGCCTCCTGCCATGAAATGGTTCCAGGCCACATCAGCGCCCAACCTCAGGACCCGCAGCACAGCCACGTGACCCTGCGCACATCTGCCTCTTCTTACCTGCCTGGACAGCTAGTAACAGGTGATAACTATTAACCTCAAACTCAACCTTAATATTAATCACAATTAACTTAAAATTGCCAATCACACATCTATATTCAAGCAACTTCAGTCTCTTTACCGCATTTTCTTATTTTGTAAAAATGTGGGGGTTTAACAGTTTTTCAACTAGTCTGTTTTGATTAAATGAAGGCTATTGGATTTGCATAAATTAGCATAATTACATGCTAGGTGGGTGCTTCACAGCTGTTTGCCAGGAGGCTAATAACCCATCTCAACTCCTCTTTGTTACTAGATCGACTGAAAAATGAGGTAAAGTCGGCATTTAAACCACAGGAACCGCCATCATTCACAGAACGCCTCTTTAGAAACCAGTGTGTGGCGTCACTGAGACAACGTCCATGTTTTTAACCATATAAGGTTTCAACAGCTTTATTTGAAATGGACATAAAGATCAGCAGGAGAAAGAGAAAAATATATAGAGATGAGGAAGAACATACCAAAAAGTTCCCTGGCTGAGTTTGGACCTGAGATATTCCCCCCATGCCTAAAAAGATGCATTTTAAACTTCTAGCTTGTATCAATAAGAGCTGCATAAGAACACATTCATGTACCTGTGTCCTCAGTAACTGTCCGAAGCTCTCGGAACTTCATGGGTTTCCTGCTCCAAGCTCGCAGCGTGGAGGGCGTCGAGTTCAGGGCGGATGTCCGGCAAAAGGTTGGGGTCAGGTATACGAGATTGGGCCAGGTGCTGGATGTGGGTTCCTGGGCCCTCACGCCCCCCGGCACACATGTTCTCCGCTGCTTCTCCGAGGGTGACACCCTCACTCATTCTGACAAACAGCTGAAGAGAAACCTCTCGTTTGTTTGGAAGGCTCCAGACGCACCCACTGGAGATGTTAAATTCTAGTAAGTAGTAAAGTAAGGAAAGCCCACGATGATAACTAACATCCCAATGTTTACGAATGGGCATCATATGCTAATGTCAATTAGTATTGCCTAGACATCTCTTATTTTAATTGCGTTTATGCACTAACCTACTTTTCTGATATTTCCAGTATAACCGTGGTGCAGTCTTACTTCGTGTACTGGGCGGGAATTGAGTCTACAGTGGTGCGTGATGGGAGCCGTAGTCCTTGGAAAGGAATTAGCCTCTCAGGAATGGACGAAGGGAATTTAAATGTTGCACAGCAGTTAGAAGAAGCAAATGTTTTTCTAGGTAAGTAAAATAATGCTAAACAAAATCCATTGAAAAGGACACCTCGGGAACATCTGCTTACCTAAAGTTTTAGGGATAATTTTCTGTATGAAAAGTCATTGTATGCAATGACAAGCCAAAAAACAACAACTAAGCACTATACAATGAATTTCCTGCCCTTGTATCTGCACTTTATCATAACGTTAAACATGCTCTACTCACATTTTGTCATCCTTCCAGCTCTTCAAGTCCCTGAACCCTCCAACAACCAAACGCATGAGAACACCAGCCCTGCTCATACACTCAGGCTCCCCACATTAACAAGGAGTGGAAGACCCAGTAACACATCTCAGGAAACACCAACAGAAGCAACACAGCCAGTCTTGAAGATGAAAATTCCTGTAACTTCGGCATCACTACGAGTTGACAAGAAGATCAGTGAAAACAACATCGCTTTGACTTCAACATCTCTTCAAAATATGAACAAAGACGGTGAAACTGGCGTCTCTGCATCTTCAGGTTTCCTCTCAAGACTAACTGAAAAGGCGGGTACTCACACAGAAAGGCCTGTTGCTACCTTAGGGTTATCCACAACAACAAAGAGAGAAACCCAAAGTTTTAAATCTAGAGAAGGACTTAGAGAAGCCCTTCTTCCGGACCTGGAGATAAGAAGTTCTGCAACGTTGGTATACCTTGGAGTTGACCACCTCACAAGTACAGAATTTAATGAAAGGAACAAACTTAAGAGTTTAGGATTTCTTAAATCAAGCAGAGAAAGAAAGACAGGCACATATGCACCATCAGGATCCTTTTCAGGTGTGACTGAAGAGGCAGGCACTGATAAAGGGAGCCATGTTGCTACCCTAGAGCCCTACAATGCTAGCATCAATTCACAGGACAAACACAGAGCTGTCACTAGTCCAGTCTTTGAGACAAACAACTCAGCAACTGTTAGATCTGACCTATTGACAAATCAGGCAGTCAGTGAAAGTGACACCACCATGTACTTGGGATCTCTTCCAAATTCTAGCAAAGGAATTGCTCCTGACCCCTTTTCAACTTCAGGATCACTCTTAAGTGTGACTAAAGAGACGGGCACTGACACAGGAGACGTTATGACTGAGACTGATGACCACAAGAATCCTCTTTTCACATTCAAGCACCTTTCATTCATAGCCTCTTTGTCCTCAGCTGAAGGTGGAGGGATGGAGGGTACGGCCACATCTTCGCCCAATGTCACAGAACAGAATTCAACCAATCCTCTAAAGAATGGAGATATGGAAAGACGAGGGAAACACTTAAATAATCCAACAGAGCCAACTGTTACTCAAATGAAAGCTACAGCATTTAATCCTCAGACTAACATCACAGTTATACCTTTAACCAGTCGAAGCTTTCACATCTCAAATCATACAAGATCAACATCCCAGAATCCAACAAAAGCAATCAAAGATCAAACTACTTCAGTTAAATTCAAGACTTCCTCACAGCCCTCAAGAATCAGCATATCTGAGTCTATAACAGACCAAACTATGGATGAAATCAGTAGCCAATCCCTGCCTCAGAACCAAAATCCTCACACCAAGTATTTCTTTAACTCTGAAACTTCTTCAGCCAATCGTTTTAGTCAGGTTCGAACTTCTACATCCAAATCTCTTTTCAAAACCCAAACTGGTACCAGTCAAAACCTTTACGACTACAAGGCCTTAACTAAGATGTCCTTATCCAATTCCCAATCCTCCTCCCCAAACCCTCTCCCAACAAAAGTCCACACAACAGAATCTTTCACCCAGTTTTTTTCCAACAAAACCCTGAATGTCCAATCCCTCGTTGAGCCTGTGAGCAATTCACCCAATCATGAATCTGAAAGTAGCCCACCTGTGGCCAAGATTACCCCAAGCCAAACCAATCCACCCCACATTCAGGCCAAAACCAGTAGACCTCTGAACAGCACTCCTGAACCTCCACAATTCAGCAGTTTTACTCATGCTGTTCCTCAAACAAACCCAACGCCAACCAAAGCTCACAAAGCTTTAAGGATCTACCCACAACCATTGTCCCAGACCAATTCCCAAACTGGTGAACTAAAAGTACCCACTAAAGAGTGGACCCAAACTCCATCCTCTGTAACTCCTCTATCCATGCCCACTCAGCCCTTTATGTCAAGGTTTAACCCAGGATTCACAATGGGGGAGCGTGAAGACGCCTCTAATTCTCCCAAAAATCCTCTCCCAATTTTAGTGTCTACCAACCCTGGTCCCAATACTCCTGGTTCAACCCAGAGATCCACACAATCCTCTCCCACCCATAGATCTATCTTACCTTCCACCTCTTCAACTCCAGTGGAAAACCAACCAAAAACAGCTCCTTCCCATTCTGCTCCCCCATCTCCTTCTCCAATCTCAAGTCCTCCTCTTATAACCTCTGTGCAACCTTCCTCTCCGTCTTCTATGCCATCCTCTTTCAGTACGTCTGCTTTACCTTCCTCAAAGTCCTCCGATTATCCATCACCTGTGTTTGATTTAACTGCATCATCTCTCTCAACCTCAAAAACTGGTTTGAACGTTTCATCATCTTCTTCTTCGATCATCCCCCCAGCGAAATCCTCCTCATCTGACATTGGCTCATTACCTTCCTCCATTTCTTCTCCTTCTTTCTCAACCCCGACAACGTCTATATCAACAACGTCTTTTCTGGGTTTCCCAAAATCCTCCAACTCATCTGCAACCCCATCTGCCCAGACTACCACCCCTCACCCAGAACCCTCTCCACCCCACCGACACTCCCTCTACAACACCCTCACATCAACCTCCACCCCTGTTCCTTCTCAACATCTCACCCTTGGACAGAATTTGCAAATCAAGAACCACATTTCATCGTCTCATTCGGAGCCCAATCTTAACCAACCCACCCCGGGAACCGTGGTACACCCAAATCCTGAACCCCATCCAAACCAGGACCCGAATGCGAAACAAAATTTTGGCCGCAAGTTAAAACCAAACATTCCCAAAACCGACATCAAACCAAAACTCCCCTTGAATCCCTCGAAGACTCCAGGAAAGGAAGGCAAGTATCCAGACATTATACCCAGACACACTGCCTGGGAACTGGGCATGCTTCTGGGCTGCTCAGCTGGTTTGGGAATGGTCCTTGTGGTTGGGGTGAGGTACATATACCGTCAGGCCTGTGGTAAACTGACAGAGGTGTCATTCAACGACAGGGAGAGAGAGTATGGTAGGGGAGAGAGAGGCCTGATCCACGTCCAGGAGTGTGGAGATTTGGTGAGAGTTCGGAGAATCAGAGACAACAGTTTTGTCCTTCTGGCAGAGTATGATTTATTGGCCACCCCCGGAGACTGAAGTACTAAAAACATAAAGAAACAAAGCGAGTGTTGAAACCAGGGCTACGGGAACAAAGAATCAAAAAGCTTAATGAGGGAAGTGTTGGGAGGCTGTTTCTGTGTTTCAAAGAAGGAAACTGTTGTGATTTTTGGTCCTTCAGAGTCACCAGGTCCGGCTAAAATATCTAAAATAAAATTGTCTTTTGTAACTGTCAAGGTATCTCAGAAAATACTTGGCAGATTAACATGAAAACATGTGAGATAATTAAATCCTTAGCACCGACACCAGGTCAGAATTAACACTGTAAAACCAAAAAAAACAGCATAAATTTAAAATCGCTTTGTGACATCCTGGGGTCAAAAACATCAACGTAGGTACAGAATAATGGTCCAAACACACCTGCAAGCTACCTGAGAAGATTTAATCTGTTGTCATGGTAACGTTGTAAACTTATCGTAGAGACTCGCAGACGTCACTAAACATGGAGGAAAATATATGGAGGGTTGGGGCGACATTATTTTAGACAAAGTGTATATTTTATCTCTTTCAGTAAAAAGCTTTCTTTTAGTCATGGATGCACTTTCGTAATAAAGCATATTTTTTAATAATCAATAATAAGCTGTGTTTCTTTGTGGTTTTGAGGGTTGCTGGTTGTTGAGTTGTTTGAAATCACTAACAACCCTCTGGGGTCCGTTGGCACGGCTTTCCTTTTGTTAAAGCTTCATCCCAATGATGTGACAGAAACGCCATCTGTCCAACAATACAGTCGGGTCAGTGAAATTAATGTGCTGCCAGTTCTTTCCCTGGAACCCGTCCACATGGATCAAAGAGTTTGTGTCTATATGACCCAAGGAGGAACATATAATGTGGTATTATTAATCTTTACATACTGGTGAGTATGAGACAGCGTAGATTAGTGACACTGTGCGTAAAAAAAAAAAAAAAAAAAATGAAACTTGAATTAAAGTTGTTTTTTGGTCAAGGAACCAAAATAATTAACTTTAGATTGACGCTTATAAAATCCTTATTAACGACTCTGATTGCAAAGTATAATTTGACTAAGTCATAACGCACAACAAGCAGCTATTTAGTGCAAGTTAAGTTTTTTTCTTACAATTTTACGACTTTATAATCTCAGAAAATGTCCGAGTTTTTTCCTCATAAATTATCCACTTTAATCTTTTGTGGTTTTTTTCCCAATTTTTGTTTTTCTTTTAAAAGCCAGTGACCTGAATGTGCTGTTGAACAAATAAGGAGTTAAAGAGAAAGTAAAAACACGGGTAGCATTAAAAGTGTAGGACTGTTAAATTATAAATCAAGTAAACACTTTGAACATTCAACAAACACAAGCGAGGATGAAAAAAAACAAGAAAAACTATTTCAAACAAAATCAGAAAAAAAAAAAAAAAAAAAAAGGAATCTGGAGGAAAATAAAATTTTTTA
>NW_027636699.1:22500-26767 GCF_947650265.1 Symphodus melops | reverse complement strand
AGCACAATTAAACATGAATGTATGGAAGGTGAAGAGGGTCAAAAATCAGGTAGAAAGCTAAAGAGGAAGTACGGTGAGAGGAGGAGGAGGAGGGAGGAGGAAGAAGCCGGAGAGAGAGAAAAGAGGTTTGAGAAGGAGCGATGAGAAAGTGATTCGTCAGGACGTTTATCAGAGGAAACACAAACGTATGGAAGCTGAGAAAAGGACAAAATTCCATCCAGCACACGCAGCGACAGAACTGTCGAGCAGGCAGGGATTTAATCCACACGAGCGCCGTCCACACCTTCAGTCAGACTTTAATCATGACACTCAGACCGGTCGGGTTTTAGTCGGCAAAGTTCTCGTAGTAAAAATGTGGTTTCAGAAATGTTTTAAAAACCTCTCAAGAATTTTGGTCTTTTTTTGCTTCCATACAAATGAAAGACGTGCATCATTTTCCTCAAAGCGACAAAGCTTCTGTGCTTTTAAACAAACTGAGTGCACAGAGAGAGACAGAGAGACAGAGAGACAGAGAGACAGAGAGAGAGAGAGACAGAGAGACAGAGAGAGAGAGAGAGAGAGAGGTCGAGCATGTGCTGAACGCTTGGCAGGATTCGTCCAGAGTGGCGTCCGCGCTCTTTAAAGCCATATCCATCAGGACAGAGATGCTTTGCTGCACAGAGTTTATAGTGTTTGTGTTTTTTGAACTCCTTCTTGTATCAAATTGATATCGTCGGGTATTTTGTCTGCAGCTCTATTTAACTAAAAAAAAAAAACTAATATAAAAAGCAGAGAGACATTTTCTATTCAACGTTCAGGGAGATTTGAGGTCACTTTAGCGTTTCCTGTTCAGCTGGTGTCGGAGGTGAAAACACAGAGACAATCACAGAGCACAGAAGCACAGCGTGCGTCCGTCCTCTGCACTGATTGGCTGGTAAATTCAGCAGTTTTTGCAGCAGTGGAAGAAGAATTCAGATCCTTTACTAACAGACGACTCAAACTAAAGTCAAACTAAACATGGACAAAGGAGGGAAAAGTGTAATCCCAGGATGAGTCCACAGAGGGCGCCATCCTTCCCCGATATGAAACCAAGAGTGTCAGCGGACGGCTTCACTCCTCTATGTGAGCTGCTGAAACCTCAGACCTGGAGAGCAGCCAGGCCTGGCAGCCCTGCAGCGTTCTGCCCCACCATAGGGCTTTCAGAGAGCTGACCAATCAGAAGAGAGCGGGCCTTAGAGAGACATCAGCTGACTTAGGTTAGCGTTAGCTGTGAATAAAGTGAAGCTGTAACTTAAAGAGACAGCCGTCCTCTGAGAGGTTTGAAGGACAGGAAGGTGAAAACAGAGACGTAGAAGTAACACTAAGATGTCGTTCGATAAAGGACGTGAGTGTCTTTCCACTGCTGCCCAACATTTCTGCTGAAACCACGAAGTCACTGCAGACTTCTGCATCGCTCGGTGCCTCGTACCTCCGCAGCTCTGACGCCACAGAAAGCCGAACAGAATCTTCTCACATCCATGTTTTTTTTATTTGCAGCAGCAGAGCGAGCGGTGGCTGGGGGTCGTTCACATTTGAATATTTTGGTTTTAAAACTGTATATTTGGAGCTCAGGCCCTCGGCCACAGTCAGCGGTCTGCGCGTCCCCCCCGTTAGCGAAGAACTTCTCTGATTCAGCCCCCGTTAGCTGCACTAGCTGCCTTGTAGTTAGCCGTGTGTTCAAGGGCAGAGCCCACGTGTTGTTTTTCTGCACTCCTTTATTTCACGGAAACGTCTCCGCGTTCAGACTCGCTCAAACACACCCGTCTGGTCTGCGCCGCTCGGGGGGGGAAGGAGAGCCAGGAGCTCGTCCTCCGGCTCCGGGTGGAGTCGACCGCGAGCGGCTGGCGGTGAAGGAGGAGTGTCAACTAACCAAAGTGTGTAATAGCCTGTTTCTGGTGTTTTTGGTTTGATTCTTTAATATGAGTAACTGCCTGATGAGATGATTTCGTTTGTATTTGGAGACATGGCTGAATGTCCTGGACTGTAAATTTCCCCTTTAAATGCTTCTAATAATAACCACGAATATAATATTCTTAAAAAGAGATTGTTAGCGGCATAAGCTGGCCTTTGTCGCCACTTTGGAGACAATGTTCCTCGGAATAATAAAAAACAAACTGTTGTCGCAGTCAGAGATCATGTACAGCAAAGTCACTCACTAATGTGCTAGTATTTGTATTTTGCAGAAAAATGTACAAAAATATACAGGCTCTGTTACAAATCGTGTGCTTTGTTCTTATTGAGTCTTTGTCTTTTTCTCCTCTTACTGCAAAGTTTTTACTTCATTTTGTAGTCAAGTTGTAGTTTTTTAGTCTGCCCCCTTGTGGTGGAAATGATTACTACACCCAGAACTGACACAGACACAAGTTGTGCCTGAAAGAAAAGGAAAGAGTCCTCCACATGGCTGAAGCCAAAACACACACACACACACACACACACACACACACACACACACACACACACATCAGGTTTCTTCAGAATAAAAGAAAAAAGGAGAAGAGGCTTTTTCAGTTGAGATGTGATGAGGAGACGAGGGATGATGAAGGATGTTAAAGCTCTGAACAGATTCCTTTCAAGTTGTTTTCATGAGATCGTATATTTACGTGTTTATCTGGAGAGTTAACTTGAATCTGATTCCTCCAGATCATCAATCATTATCTTTCCATCAGAGGTGAAAAGTTTGGATGTTTATCAAGAAGCCTCCTGAAGATACAAGTGGCACAAACAATCATCGAACCCTGAAATGAATAATACAAACTGTGGCTGTCCAACAATAAAGAAAGTTTATTGTGATTAATTCACATTTAAAACTAAACATTTATAGGCTTTTATTTTGAAGGTTGTTACTCTCTTTATCCATGAGTGCTTTACTTCCTGTTTGCTTCTGGTAAACAATAGATTACGAAATAATTAATTAATTATGGTAATTTTAACATTAGTTTTTGCTCTTTGATGTGCCCCTCAACCCCCCCCCCCCCCCCCCCCCCCCACACACACACACACACACACACACTCACACACACACACACACACACACACACTCTTGTCTTGGTGTCTTGAGATGTGCTTTCTAAATAAAGTGGACTAAATAGTTTCACACGTCCTGCTGTCGGTCACAGACCGGCCACCAGAGGGCGCCACACACTTCAGTAACTGTTCAGACTCCTCAGCTGCTGAGCAGCAGAATAACTGCTTCAGCTCAGGGCGCCATGTTAGCCACAGTTACAGGAGGGACAACCTTTAAAGAATTATCACATTTTCTGCATTTTGAAAACATTTATAATCCAAATCATAATTTCTGTCAGTCTGAAAGTTTAATCATAAATAGAAAAGAAATGGTGTTTTTTAAAGCATTGAATGTGCACAGGTTACTCGAGAAGCGTCTTGTCCCCATCCAGGCGAAGCTGAGACGCTCACTGTTCGACATCGATGTGAATCAAATCGAAGAATGAATAAAGACGTGCTCCACTCTGCCCCCTGGTGGAGGCAGCAGCTGTTTCATTCACAAAACGTTCAAACGTTTGGATTCATTAAAAGACCTGTGAGGAAACTTCTCATCAAGACGTCATGTGATGTCACTCTGATGTCACCAGGATCTTTAAAGCTCGCCGGGCTTTCGACCACAGCGCTGCCCATTTAATGCTGAGTCATGATTTTTGGAGGAAATCTAAAATCAGCTCTCCTCCTTTATACGCTTTTTTATGTGGTCCTAAAGAGGTCAAAGGTCAGCGAAGTCCTGAGCAGCTTGTGTTTGTTGTTTCATCTTAATGCTGACGATCACGCACTCCTCATAAATCACGCTCAGAGCTTTGATATGAACGCAGACAGCTCGGGTTTATTTTTGGCAGTCTGGGTAACGTCCATAGATTGTTGGCTCGCCGTGAGCACGTGGACGGGACGCCAAAAGGAAAGGGCGAAGGTGTCAGCACTCTTTGAGTCAGACGCTCCTGCGTGTGCGTGTTCACAACGACAACAAACACACGATTCTGCACACACACACTTTGAGTTTCGGTTCAGCCAAAGGAGCGCTTTCTGGAAACAGCTGATCCAAACACAGCGCAGCAGCCAATCCGGAGCCGTGTTTAGAAGTCATCAAGGACAGCCGGCGAAGTGGCGCTGAGCCCACATACCACACACTGACCTCTGCATCAACGTGCAACAGCTTCATGAAGCATGAACACAAAGAGGTGAAACGGACACACAATAAAAAGACAGCCGAGGGACTCTTCACACACGATCTGTAAAGTCTTTC
>NW_027636699.1:5000-17500 GCF_947650265.1 Symphodus melops | reverse complement strand
GCCATTTTGATCAGGTGAAGTTCTAAATGTTGGGCCTTTATTTTGATAGGACGCTGGATGGAACAGGAAATGAGGAGGGATTTCCTGCTGACTCCTGAATATTCTTTAATGGAGGCAGCTGAATGTTTTTAATTTAGTCCAACTTTTATTTCCATGAAAGTCCAACAGCAGACCTTCAGTCATCAACACCTTTCCTCCAACACTTCAGTTTAAACAGCATCATTATTATATATGGATTTTATAACATCATCATTATTATATATGGATTTTATAACATCATCATTATTATATATGGATTTTATAACAGCATCATAACAACCTGAGTCCTCTCATGTCTCACGTTTATGTCCTGTCTGACTCTTGGACTGAGACAACATGTCGAGGTGTTTCATGGCTCAGTGTGAGTAGC
Organism: Symphodus melops; assembly: GCF_947650265.1. NCBI lineage: Eukaryota > Metazoa > Chordata > Actinopteri > Labriformes > Labridae > Symphodus > Symphodus melops. Next base: position 17,091 of record NW_027636699.1, on the reverse strand, counting down.
TAACTGTATGTGTGTACTTTAGATATCTTTCCTCCATAATGTGTCTTGTTCTGTGCCTCTTGTCTCGCTGTTTTGCCCGCTCGTCCTTTGACTGGCTGCTGATGTGTTTTTGCTTCCTGAGCCTCTTTATCTGTGTGAGCCTGGTGTGTGTGTGCTGTACCTCTGAGTAGAGTGGCGGGGGGAGATATCTGAACTCTGTGATGTATGTAAGCAGAGATCCCGGGTCCTCTCCCTCCCCGGCCGACCTATCACAGCCCTGCAGACAGTCCCGCCTTTCTGACTCTGATATCGCCAGATCGCTGTAACTCGGCGGAGCTGCAGAGAAAACAAAAACAGGAGTCAGAGATGTGTGCGTGTTGTCTGAAAACAAGCAGAGAGAACATGCTGGTGTTTGCAGTGCGTACCCTCGGGCCTCTCCTGCAGGCCCAGCCAGCTCAGCGTGCTGCAGTTGCTGCTGATGCTGGAGGTGCGGGAGGCGCAGGAGTGCAGAGGTATGGTCCCGATCACCAACGGCAACGACAGCGACAAGTTCAGTCCTCCGGGAACATCCACGTACACCTGCAGGCACAGAGCGAGTGTTCCTCAGGTCAACAACAAAGCTTCAAGGCGGACATGTTGTCACTGTTAGAGCCAGTTCTGCCTGTTCCCGCTCCCGTCTTTTCACCAGCACGCCAACAGACGTCTGGAACCAAAAGTGGAACAGCGTCCTAAAACTACTTCCTGCCTTATATTCCAAACAAGTTCAACTTTATGATGGCACGCCTCACATCGTTTAAAATGTGTTTTCCATTTGTGACGTCCTCCATGTTTTGATAAGAAGGAGGTCACGAGGTCACATGACCTGGCCTGGTCGTAGCCAGTCCATCATGAGCAGATTGAGGAACAGGATGTAGTTGAGAGGTTCGTTTGGTTCTGAGCAGGAAGTCTTATTTTGAAAAATCAACGACCAGGTTGTCCCAGTTTTCAGCCTGAGCTGTGAACTCACCACGAGGGCGTACTCCACCCTGATGATGGGACAGTCCAGGATGGAGGGGGACACCGGGGGGATCTTCAGCAGTTTGCCCTCCCAGCTCTGGCTCTTCCCCTGCGGCAGAGGGTCTCCTCTCAGGTTGGACACCAGCTGCTGGATCTGCTTACCCTTCCCCTTAGCGAAGAAGGTCTGAGTCTGGTACAGAGCGGCTTTAGGCACCACCACTCTGGAGGAACAGTTCTCCACCTCAGCGAAGATCTGGATGGACTCGCCTGAGAGAGAAGGAGAAGAGATCAGCCTGACAGACTGAGGGAGAAACGATATAAGTGAGAAGGCGCAGACCAGGAGGAAGGAGAAGAAGAAGAAGAAGAAGAAGAAGAAGAAGGAGAGATGGAGGAGGTGCAGGGCGGGAGGACGGCTCACCTGGTGTGTAGCCCTTTCTTTCGATCTTGGCACTCAGGGAGATCGGACCGGAAGCACAGAACCAGCAGCACAGCGTTTTCTCCTTGGTGCCCGCCTGAGGAGCCTGACGACCACACAAAGAACACACAGGTCACCCACCAACACGTGCAGGATCGAAGAAAAACACACTTTCTTAAGGGGGGGGGGCGAGAACACTGAATCCACTTCTACATGTGTTCAGTCAACATCAGCCGAGCGGCGAAGGCAGCAGAGGGGAAAACCTCGTTACAAAGTGAGATCAGATGAATAATCTGCCGTCCTGATGTCTCCTTCTGTTTGTAGCGTAAAACAAACAGAAGGAGAAAACGAATACGGGCGAAATCCTGAAGCTGGAGCGAGAGTGGAGTTAAAGTAAACAACACGCGGTTGGCTGTTGTGGGTATTTGATCAGAGGAAATACAATGTGATTGACAAGTGATCAGTTTAGACGAGCCTCAGGAGGGGGCGAGTCTGAGAAGATAGGATTCAATTCATGTGTGTGTATGCTAGCCAACCCCCAAAGTGTCTGGACCCATCCCTGATGCTAAGCTAAGCTAACTGCAGCTTCATTTGTACCATAGAGACATGAGATTGGTGACGTGACGTGTGACGCGTGCAGAGTGTGTTCAGTGATGTGTGCAGATTGTGTTCAGTGTGCAGTGACGTGTGCAGTGTGTTCAGTGTGTTCAGTGACGTGTGCAGTGTGTTCAGTGTGTTCAGTGACGTGTGCAGTGTGTTCAGTGTGCAGTGACGTGTGCAGTGTGTTCAGTGTGCAGTGACGTGTGCAGTGTGTTCAGTGTGTTCAGTGACGTGTGCAGAGTGTGTTCAATGTGTTCAGTGACTTGTGCAGTGTGTACAGTGACGTGTTCAGTGACGTGTGCAGTGATGTGTGCAGTGACGTGTTCAGTGACGTGTGCAGTGTGTGTGCAGTGTGTGCAGTGTCGTGTGCAGAGTGTGTACAGTGACGTGTGCAGTGGCGTGTGCAGTGCCGTGTGCAGTGACGTGTGCAGTGTGTACAGTGACGTGTGCAGAGTGTAATCATTGTGTGCAGTGACGTGTGCAGAGTGTGTGCAGTGTGTGCAGTGACGTGTGCAGTGACGTGTGCAGTGACGTGTGCGGCGTGTGCAGTGACGTGTGCAGAGTGTGTTCAGTGTGTACAGTGACGTGTGCAGTGACGTGTGCAGTGACGTGTGCAGTGACGTGTGCAGAGTGTTCAGTGTGTACAGTGATGTGTGCAGTGACGTGTGCAGTGACGTGTGCAGTGACGTGTACAGTGTGTGCAGTGTGTGCAGTGCAGTGTGTTCAGTGTGTACAGTGACGTGTGCAGAGTGTGTGCAGTGTGTGCAGTGACGTGTGCAGAGTGTGTACCAGCAGCAGCGGCGTGTTGATGTCGATGTGCTCGAACACAATGAACTCTTTCTTCACTCTGACCGGCAGCAGCCACGGACGGTGCAGTTCAGCTTTCACCCAGTACCTCACGCTGCCGTGCTTCCCCTCGAAGGACGTGGCCAGAGCCCTGACAGACGAGAGGAAGAGGAGGAGGGTGAGGAAGGACTGTTTGACTACACTTCTCCATTTTCAAACTCCAGCTCTGATACTCAGGCTGCTGTGGTGACCTGTCAGACGTCTTCACACATCTACAGGTCACGCACACACGTGCTGCACCTTGGACTCTGTATGACCTCGTGTGAGGAACGTCCTCTCTCTCTGCTCACTATGTCCTGTGAACGTGAAGGTCGGTTTGTGTCTTATCATCGTTGCCGTGGATACACCGGATGTTACGGCCCTGTTTGTGCTGCTGTGAGTTAAACTCATCCGCTTGTCTCGGTTTCACCCGGTCGTCATGACGACGGTTAACTCAGCGTTCGTCTTCATCGAGTAACAGAGAGAATCACTCCCATGATTCCCCGCCAGCCTCGACGTCATCTTTTGCTATCGTTTTGATTGAGCGCCACCTGGTGGCTCGAATGTATCACTGGTTGAGACGTTCAGCTTGTGCGGCGGGTTCTTAACCTCGAGTGTGTTTACGTGCACGTCAACATCCTGATCTCAGAAACCAGAACATGATCTTATCCCGACTTTGAGACACACGATTTTGCGTGCTGGAGAACTCCTTTAAACGCCTCTCTGACAGCTGAGAGGCCTCAGCCAATCACGGCTGCTCTCTGAGCTCTGACACGTGTTGACAGACGAGGAGAACATGTGACCTTTAAATACTTGTTTTGGATTGGCTGGAGGTTAACAATGTGCTGAAACTTCATGAAGTGAACCTGGTGAAGTCTTTACGTTTCATTTCAACGTTAAGATTTAAAAACATGGCGCTGAAAGCAGCCGGCGCTCTGAGATGGAGACGAGTTTGGAGGAGGTCACTCACATCTGAGGCAGGTTGAAGCTGAAGGCGAACTCGTGCAGTCCCGGGTGCAGGACGGTCAGACCTTCTTCTGGACAGTCCTCGTCTGAAACACAAACACAAGATGCTTTTAGCTCCACCTCCACGCCGCCTGGTGATCAAAAGCATGACATCATCAGGTCAGCTGTGACGGCTCGAGGCCACACCCCTTCATACGAGGAGAGGCTGTAAGAGGATCCTCTCTGTGGAGGCTCATGTGTGTGCTGCAGCGTTCATCTGAACAACCTGGAGCCAAAGGTTCCTGGTTTGAATCCCTTCATGGCAGCAAAAAGCTTCCACACGTTTCCCCAAAGATGCTTCTGTGTTTGATAGCAGCTCTGCGAGGGCCTTTAAAGACGCCAGACAGAAACACGCCCTTCAACAGAAAGAACACGGGCGCCGTCACTTCCTCATTCTTTCTGTTTGTTTGTTTTCAACCCCGAAATGTCTGAAGTGAACTTCAACTTCCTGCCAGCTCAGCAGCCGCTCTGCTTCTCCCTCATGTCTGTGTTAGTGTGTCTGAGATGTCATCAACAGCCTGCCTGCCTGTGTGTGTGTGTGTGTGTGTGTGCCTGTGTGTGTGTGTGTGTGTGTGCCTGTGTGTGTGTGTGCGCCTGTGTGTGTGTGTGTGTGTGTGCCTGTGTGTGTGTGTGTGTGTGTGTGTGTGTGTGTGTGTGTGTGTGTGTGTGTGTGCCTGTGTGTGTGTGTGCCTGTGTGTGTGTGTGTGTGTGTGCCTAAGTCAAGTCACCGGCACACAGCCTGAGCAGGAGCAGACCGGTATGAACCAGACTGAGCAGCAGCTTCCTTCAGCTGGAAACTCCAACACATTGCATTACAACTCAGCTCCCCATTGGTCAACTGGATTACAGCCTCGCTGTGATTGGTGCAGAGCCGTCAAGCCCCTGCCCACATGAGCCCGGCCATGTGGTGCGTTGCGTGAGAGGGAGAGCAGGAAGAAAGAGGAGAAAGGAGGGGGAGGAGGGGTGTCCTACTCTGACTGTGAACTCCAGGTGGACCTGAACGCCTCACGCAAACACGCCACGGAGCTCCATGAAGATCTGTTGCACACGCCACTTTTCATTCCACTCACAAAACCAGCAACATTCAGATCCCGTTTCTGTCTCTGCTCAAAGTCAGACAGTCGGAGTGATGAGTGAAGGAGCACTTCAGACATGTCTGCACCATCTTCAGTGGACTCACACTGAGCTTTGTTCAGGGAGATCAAACTTTTCAGAGAACAAATGATGAGAGAACGAGACATGAACATGACGATGTGCATGTTAGCATGTCTTCTTGTCTCCATCCTCTTTACTCTGGTCTCAGTTCTGCAGACTGACGGCTCGGACTCGACATGATGTCGACTCTTCTTTCATGCATCGTTTCATGAACGCACCGCCCTGCTCAGGAAGGTCACATGATCACCTGTTTCTCCACACACAGCAGACTGAAGTCCTTTCCACACAAACCAAAGCTAACGCTCTCACAGTGGGCGGACGGCGTCCCTCAGGAGACGTCTCGTCGGCTCTCTCAGGACCGACTCCGCTCACTGTTTTCACCCGTTTCAACGAGACGAGGTCGAGGCACGCCGTCCGTTTGAGTCCAACGAGACGAGGTCGAGGCACGCCGTCCGTTTGAGTCCAACGAGACGAGGTCGAGGCACGCCGTCCGTTTGAGTCCAACGAGACGAGGTCGAGGCACGCCGTCCGTTTGAGTCCAACGAGACGAGGTCGAGGCACGCCGTCCGTTTGAGTCCAACGAGACGAGGTCGAGGCACGCCGTCCGTTTGAGTCCAACGAGACGAGGTCGAGGCACGCCGTCCGTTTGAGTCGGACGCTTGAGCTGCTTTAAAGGAACTTTTCTCTCTTTGTACCAATAATTATTCAACTGATAAATAAATCATCTAAAAGCTACAAACTGCAGAGTCCCCTCACAGAGAGTCACTGTGACGCTCAGGATTCATCATGTCACAATCATCTGTTTGTGTGAGTCCAGCACACACACACACACACACACACACACACACACACACACACACACACACACACACACACACACTCTGATGTGACAGCTTTGCATAAAACGGTCCTTTGTTTGCATCACAAGCAAAACAAAATCAACACAGGTGGAGGAAGTGGTGACGAGCAGCTGAGATCCTAAACCACACACACACACACACACACACACACACACACACACACACACACACACACAACACATGCACACACACACTCACAACACACACACACACACAACACACACAATGCACACACTACATATAGCACACACAGAGACATATAACACACTCACTACATATAACACACACACTACATATAACACACACACACACACACTACATATAACACACACACTACATATAACACACACACACACACACTACATATAACACACACACTACATATAACACACACACACACACACACACTACATATAACACACACACACACACACACACACACACACTACATATAACACACACACACACACTACATATAACACACACACACACACTACATATAACACACACACACACACTACATATAACACACACACACACACACACACACACTACATATAACACACACACACACACACTACATATAACACACAGGCACACACTCGGAGTCAGCCGGTTCTCCCTCCCTCTCCCCCCCTCCCCCCTCCTCTCCCTCTCTAACAGGTTTGAACCGCTTCTAACAAAGGGAGTTGCCTGAGCTCGTGCAGGATGTCATCAGTAAAAACCTTCTTTCCTCTTCAGCCTGTGAAGCTCCAAACATGACAAACACTCAGCGACCGACCGGGGCTCGTTTAACACCCATTTCTTCCTTTGGACGCGGAGCCTCTCTCCGACGTGGGAACTTTTCCCCTCTGTGTGTGTGTGTGTGTGTGTGTGTGTGCGCGCGCGCGTGCTTCAAACTAACTGATGATGCAGAATGAGCTCGATATAAGAGCGTCTTCTCCCGGTGCGTGGATCGATGGCTGCGTGTTGGGGTTGAGTGACAGGTTGGCAGTGCGGGAGTGGTGCGGGGTAACGCATCAATGATCAGCTGTTGCATCAGCACCACAGTCACAGCACGGGCAGCTTCAGGGGGCTCCGGGGGTTGTTTTCACGCATGAGTTGTATAGTTCGGGGTGTCAGAAGTGTGTATCGCTCCTGTCACGGTGCCATGAAGACGCACACACACTCCTTACCTGTCCCCTCTGAGGACGCACACACACTCCTTACCTCTGTCCTCTCCTATCAGCGTGTCGTAGTGGTGCAGGTACTCCACCTCCTCCGTGTAGTTCTGAGTGTAAGCCGTGTTCGCTCCGGCGTTCCTCGACTCGGTCCAGCGCACCTTGGCGACTCCTCTCGCGGTGATGTCCAGACTCTTCACGCGCACATCCCCGGTCACATCCACCACCACCCTCCCGGACACCAGGTCCCCCCCGGAGAACGCCGGCAGGTTGTTCTCGTTCAGACTGTCGAAGTAGACCGCCAAGGCTCGCACTTTTCCCAGCACCATGATGGAGAAATGTCACTTTAAAAACAAATCAAATGAAGAGTCGAAGGAGGAGAAGTTGTTGGTAGAGCCGCGCGGCGCACGGACATGCGCCCTAGCTCCAGGAGCCCAGCACTGAGCCGGGTCTGTGGCCGTGGCGGCTCATCTGTGACGAGACGCTCAGCTGATGGGTCGCTTCAGCTCCCAGCTCTCTCTCTCTCTCTCTCCCCTCTCTCTCTCTCTCCTCTCTGCTCCGTCCTCCTCCTGCCGCGCCGCTCTTAAAGCCTCTGTGCGCAAAAATAACCTCACTGAGCATGTGCGCGCACACACAAACGCGCGCGCGCGCACAGGAGATGAAGCCCGTAGTACCAACAAGACTCTGACAGGAAACGTCTCCACGCGCCCTCATGTAACTTCTGTCTGATGGAAATAAAAAGCATGTGTAAGAGGTCACTCACTCGGTGACGTCATCAAAGTGCATTTACTCACATCCTGCAGTTTCTCTTCTTCCTCTCCTCATACAGGGCACCATGACGTCACTTGTTTTATTAAGGCTAAATACAAGTTCTTCATCACAGCGTGCAGCAGTGGAGCTCATCCGAGCCCGTCTCAAGCTGACCCGGACTCTCAGTGAGGTGAGACTCATTCCCGTCCCCCCACAGGTGAAGGTTTGCCTTCAGGCTCGGATCTCCAGTCTGACCCACGTGACTGCCTGTCTGAACCCGTCAGTCACCGTGAACACAAGTCTCACTCCCCACTCTGAAGGAGGAATCCTGGAGACCATGTCCTCAGACCTGCTGACCCTCAGCCTGACCTGCAGCAGGTCCAGGTCTGAAGGAGGCAGCAGGTCCAGGTCTGAAGGAGGCAGCAGACCCACACAGCTGTGTGTTCTAATGCTAAGTTTATGTTGTGTTCCACCTGAAACTTCTGACGAATAAATAACAGATGATGAGGAGGCTCGTCTTCAGGCTCTGCTGTCTGTGCTCCCTCCAAGCTTTCACACATGCACTAAACTCTGAGCTGCACGTGTGCAGTCAGAGCGAGCTGGAGCCCGAGGTCACTTTGTCCCAGTTACACCTGTGGAACCTTCCCAGTGCGAACACAAGGCTTATAGCTGCTAACGTCTGAGGAGTGTCTGTGTTGATGGAGACAGTCAGATCTCTCTCCTTATCATCATCAACAGTCAAACATTTATTTCTGCCACATGAACATGTAACAATAAAAACTGTCTTTATATTTTTAAGCTGAAATCGTTCCTGGAAGAAAAGATGAATCGGTGTGGATAAATACTGTGCAGGAGTGGAAGTGTGCGTCCCTGCTGAGACAGTCTTTGGGTTTCTGTCTCGAAGGTGAAGATGTCAGAGCTCTGCTGACACAGCTGTCGGCCTCACGCCGCTGAAAACGAGAAAAAGGTCAGAGAGTCCAAACCAACGATCCCGCTGAGCTCAGCAGAGAAAAGCAAAGTGTGAGGCGGGGGGCCGTCATCAGGAGACACCAGAGACCATCAGGTGTGTCCCAAAACTGTGTTCTGATAGGACCTTCAGACAGGAGAGGACGCAGAGGGAGCACACCTGCTACACATCACTCTCACGTAGGGGGGCACGTGGCCCAGTGCAGGCTTTCCCAACCTGGGGGTCCCGACCCATCAGGGGCCTCCATGTTCCAGGCTTGATGCTACGCTAAGCGCTGTGTGTGGTTATCTCCTGTTTACAGAAATAAACATTCAAACTACAAAACCTGTTTTAGGCTGCTCAGCCTGAGAGCTCGTCTGGAGATGAACTGAGTCCCCCTGCTGGTCAGAGCTGTGAACTACAACATGCAGACAGAGCAGAGAGCGTCACACACAAAACAAGGCAACTCAGCAGTTCTGATTGGATGAAGGATCAGAGTTATTCACAATAAGGCGTGTAGCTGAGCTGATTGACAGGTGGGCGTGGCCTCAGCTCTCAGCCTGTCGTTAGCTTGACTCAAAGTTAGCCTGAGACAGCATTTCCAGCACGGAGACCGCCATCCATGGGACTCCAGCGCCCCCTGCAGGGACACACGGGGGACTCCAGCACCCCCTGCAGGAACACATGGGGGACTCCGGGGCCCCCTGCGCCTCTAACTGTTTGACAGTTTGAAGTGAAAATATCTCCATGGTGGGTGGAGTCTGTGCAGTAGCTTATGAACTGTTCACAATAAACACCTTTAACTTCTTGCTAAAAGGTCAAAGGTCACCCAGGTGGCTTCAGTCCGCAGCAGAGCAGATTCTGTCGGCTTGAAACCGATGATCACAGTTGCCTTTATGTTTGCGTTCATCATGTTTGCTCTCACCGTTCTTCCTCTTTCTCTGATATGTGGTGCACACAGCAATGCAGGAGCCTCATTCGTCATCCCAGCTGTCAATCATGGCATTATTAAAAAGTTGTGAGATAAAAAGAATAAAAAGAACACTCGAACTCAAAATGGTGCGATAATAACGATTCTGGTGAAACCAAGTTTGAGACATATAAATCCCATAATGTGTATCTTTATATTTTTGTTTAACACGAGGAGGCGGAGCTTATGACCTATACTGCAATACTGCAGTCATCCTGCAGGGGGAGCTCCACATGATCCGGCTTCACTTCTATCGCTGTCCATTCTTTATACAGTCTGTTTCACACTGTGAGCGTTATGGTTCATAACTCAGTTATATTATAGTTTCAGTGTGACTGACTTTGAGGAGCTCGTGAGGTCAGAAAAGATCCTCATCCTGACCGCAGAACCTGCCTGAGAATAATCAGGTTTTTAAGTTCTCTTCAGTCCTGTGACTAAACGATAAAACTGAACGACATGTAAATGTTACACAGTAAACACGGACAGCTGACCAATCAGTCGGCATCACTTTGTTGGCGTTAATTCATCTAAATGTGAAAATATTTAGGCAGCAAAACAACAAGTGCTCGAGCTTCAGCGAACGGGTCATAACACTTCCTGTTTACATGCCCCAATGCATCATGGGAGCTGTGACTAAAAATAAAAAACGTTATTTTTTTCATGGTTTAAAATTCATTCAAAGTTATTAATGTTATATACACAGGGTCTAAATATTAAACTGCTGTTGGTTGTTTTTTTCTCCCAAAGACTAAAAAGTGTTTTTACGGTTATCAATTATTATAATTCATCTTTATGAAGGTTAGTGTTCTAATCACACTAATGTTTGACCTTACATCCTGACATCCAGGAATATATTCACACATTTATTTTAACTTTATTCTCTTTTTACTTTAAAAAAAATAATCAAAACTTGTGTTGACTTTTAACGTGAGATTACTTTTTAAACATAATTCTTGACTTTTCTATGTTCTCTCTGTTTTTTGTTCTTTTTTAAAAATATATATTTTTGGGGCCATTTCAGGAAAGCTGAATAGAGCTCTTCCGTACTTACCTCATATAGCCCCAAACAGAGTTTCAGTTATTTGAAGAAAATCCATTTGAAAGTTACATTTAGGGAAGATGTGTGAAACGTGAGATAGAACATCTCCAAAAGGAGAAGTCTTTTGTTTTGGTCGTATAAAACAAAGAGCCACGTGTTTGTGTGTAGAAATATATTTTATCAGACAAATGCTCCACAGTCGGTCCAGTCGACTTTATGGCAGTAAACGCTGGACAGCAGCCGGAGGTGCAGATCAGGACAGGAAGAGATCAGACCGACAGGAGTGAGGATGGGATGGCAGAGAGAGTAAACTTTATACTTGACATTCAGATTCTGTAAATGCTCTTGCATATACGTTTTTGTTCAGCCATGCAAAACACCTGCGACACACACATACAACGTTTCACACACATGCAGCAAATCCCCCCCCCCCCACAAAAATAAATAAAAATAATAATAAAATAAAAATAAATGTGAAATAAAGCCAGAGTGAAAGAGCTCACTGTTAGTAATGAGCAGAGACTGTTTCAGACATGACCTGCTCACCTGTTGGTTGTTCAAGCTTCAGGTTTGCATCATTTAAAATGTTCTATAGAAAGTTGTAAAGAAACAAAAGCTGCCAGAGTCTCAAAGTGTGTGATTGTGGACCTGTGTGCAGCGATTAAATGCATCATGGTTCTTTAATGAATGTGCTTTCTGTAAGTCGTCTTGGGACACATTCAAAGATTCAACATAGCATCAGTTCTCTCTAATGTCCAGCAGGGGGCGACTGCACTCGTTCTTGATTGCATAGAAGTCTATGACTTTTTTCTTCTCAGTTGATCTTTTCCCTCTGAAAACATTTTGTTAACCAGTTAATTGTCTCAACTGTGTTTTAAAAGTATAAATAAAGACTGAGTGACTCACTGATGTGTGCTGAGCTGTTCCAAGCCTTACCTCAGGAGCTCGCAGATACAAGCGGCTGATTGAGTTTCCTGTGGACAGTGTGTCTGGGCTCATCCTCAGAGAGAGGGGGAGGAGCTTAAACATTCAGGGGGAGCTCGGAGCTGGTGCTGCCACCGTGACCCGACCTCAGGTAAACTCTCAGCTCCGCCCTCACCTCATTCAATGGTCACTTTAGACTCTTTAGGTGGGTTTTAAAAACACTTCACTGCTGAGAGTTCTTCTCCTACAGGCCGAGCAGCACTTTTAAACCCACCAGTGTTCACAGGTTAAAGGTGTCATGTGACTGTGATGTCATCGTCACACCGAGCTCAAATCATGCAGCTCCGTGTTCGACAGTCAGACAGAGAGATGCAGCACAAGCATGCGACAGAGACACACCTTCACACATGCACACTCTATGTAACACGCACACGTACATTATTAACACGAATACATCCTCTGTGTGT
>NW_027636700.1:0-30444 GCF_947650265.1 Symphodus melops | reverse complement strand
TCAGGTTTGAAACAACGACATTAAAAAGTCGCTCGCTTCACAATGAGCCTCTCCGATGTCGGCGTTCAGCCCCGCCCTACGGTCGTCATGGTAACCGCCGAAGGACACGTTCTCCACATGCTAACAGTTAGCAGACAACGGGCTGTAGCGTCGTCTCACTCACGATGTGTCCGACACCGCACGCCATCATTATCTTCACTTCTTAAAGGGGGAGGGGCCTGTACGTCTCCGGGCTCGTGGAGGCGGAGCTCTACGTTTAACTTGAGAAGACGCACGTCACTACGTTGTCCCGTGATGAAGCACGTTCAACCCTCCGGTTCTACTTCATGTGATGAACCCGTCTTCCCTCCGTGACAGGAAGTGTGTGACCTGAGCGTCACGCGGTCACGCGGCGTGAGTGTCACTCTGACCGCCTCTCTCCTCTCTGACCTCAGAGCGTCTTCACAGGAAGTTTAGGCTGCGGGAGCTTAAGCGAGAGGAGAGCGTCCGGCCTCGTGTTCTGTGAGAGCGACACGTCCGAGTGTAGAAGCGTCTGTGTGAGTCCTCGCCGCCCTCCGAGTGTTAGCATGTGTTAGCTGCACGCTGCTAACGACACTGACCAATGAGACAAGCTGCAGCGACCATAACCACGGGACGCCACGGTGTGTGTGTGTGTGTGTGTGTGTGTGTGTGTGTGTGTGTGTGTGTGTGTGTGTGAGCGTGTGTGAGTGTGTGTGTGTGAGTGTGTGTGTGAGCGTGTGTGAGTGTGTGTGTGTGAGTGTGTGTGTGTGTGTGTGTGTGTGCGTGAGTGTGTGCGTGTGTGTGCGCGTGTGCGTGTGTGTGTGTGTGTGCGTGCGTGCGTGTGTGTGTGCGCGTGTGTGCGTGCGTGCGTGTGTGTGCGCGTGTGTGTGTGTGTGTGTGTGTGTGAGTGTGTGTGTGAGCGTGTGTGAGTGTGTGTGTGTGAGTGTGTGTGTGCGTGTGTGAGTGTGTGTGTGTGTGTGTGAGCGTGTGTGAGTGTGTGTGTGTGTGTGTGTGTGTGTGTGTGTGCGTGTGTGCGTGTGTGAGCGTGTGTGTGTGTGTGTGCGTGTGTGCGTGTGTGTGTGTGTGTGTGTGAGCGTGTGTGTGTGTGTGTGTGTGTGCGTGTGTGTGTGTGTGTGTGTGTGTGTGTGAGCGTGTGTGTGTGTGTGAGCGTGTGTGTGTGTGTGTGTGTGTGTGTGCGTGCGTGCGTGCGTGCGTGCGTGCGTGCGTGCGTGCGTGCGTGCGTGCGTGCGTGCGTGCGTGCGTGCGTGCGTGTGTGTGTGTGTGTGAGAGTGTGTGTGTGCGTGTGTGTGTGTGTGTGTGTACACTCAGACTAACTCCGGCTGTGATTTTCTCCCTCTAATCTGCTGCTGGTTTAAAGACCAACCTGTCAGATTTCAGCTGTGACGGGCTGAAGCAAGCGTCGGTCTTTAAGGCGCTGAAGGTAACGTGGGATAAATGGCGTGCATGCTCACTCCGCCCGTGTCCCCGTGTCTGTGCTCCGTGCATGAAGCTGATCGTGTCTGTGCATCTTCTTCCTCTTGAACACGTGAGGGCCCAGCGTGTGTGCTTGCAGCATTTCTCCCTCATTCAGAAGCTGATGGTTTGAACGGCGAGCTCGTTCCCGTCATGCAGGCGCGGCTGCATTTTTCAGAGTTGTTGAAAATGCAGCAGGAAAGACGAAGACAGCAGACAGGAAGTAGAAGCTGTGGCTCTGGTTAGCATGTTGCTGCAGCGAGCTAATTCAGCGAGTAAGATGGCGAGGAAACATTCCCGTTATTTTGACAGACAAGCTGTACTGCTTTGTCCACAGGGGGCGCCACAATCATCACAACCACAAACTGTAACGATGACTGGACGAGGCCTGAGCGAGGCCCCGTACAGTGTGTGTGTGTGTGTGTGTGTGTGTGTGTGTGTGTGTGTGTGTGTGTGTGTGTGTGTGTGTGTGTGTGAAACATGTTCATGTCTGCTGTAAAAACAGGCTGTTTGAATGGGTGTGTATGTGACTTCCTGTGCTGCTGCAGCCAGCCTCTAGTGGACACTCCAGGTACTGCAGGATGTTACACTTCATTTTTCAACATCGGAGGTTGCTGATTGGTTGAGAGCCGTAAAGGAGTTATTAAACAGGAAACTAATTAAAGTAGCTTTAGCGAGCTCACTGCTGGTCACACTCGCTCGTTGATCTTCTGACTGCAGCGTCTCTGCTCTCTGCTTCGTGTCTGAACTTCCTGTTGATGTTGTGTGTCTCACTTTGAGCTTTGCTTTAGATGAACCGGTTGAACGTCTCTTTACGACCTTCTGGCCTGAATACTTTAGAAGCTCTCAGATAACTCGCCTGGAGCCACCTGACTGAAGACAACTGACACAAGTACAATCACTTCTATCTGAAGCAGCTTCCATCGCTGCAACACCTGTTCACCTGATAACTGCTCTCATATCTGGCAAACCCAGGGGCGTCCAAAACAGCCTTCAAAGCCCCGCCTACCTTCTCTGGTCCAATCAGATCCAGAGCATTCAGGAGCAGAATCTAAAGTTAGAAGGAGGACATACTGGCTGCTGCATTGTTGTCAGAGAAGCTTCAACACAGCAGGTTTCCTTCATGATCACACAGGAAGAGAGCAGCTCTCTGATTGGCTGACTGATCACAGAGGGAGAGAGCAGCTCTCTGATTGGCTGATTGATCACAGAGGGAGAGAGCAGCTCTCTGATTGGCTGATTGATCACAGAGGAAGAGAGCAGCTCTCTGATTGGTCCTTCAAAAACCAAAATAAAATCTCGTGCATTGTGGTGTTTTGTTGTTTCTTCGGTCCTGTCGTAGCTCAGTCCTCAAGCGTAGCTCGGGGTTATCCAGCAACTTAAGAAGCTCCGCCCCCCTGGCTTTTAGACATGTTGGGTATCATGAATTAGCTTAGCTGTGAGAAGTTAGCATGCTGAGAGGAGACACAGCCTGGTGCCTGCAGCCCTTCGTGTTATGTATCTACCCTTTAAACCCGTGTGTGTGTGTGTGTGTGTGTGTGTGTGTGTGTGTGTGTGTGTGTGGGGTCATCCTGATTGTCTTGTGTGTCACCGTACTACTACTCCTTTTTACAAACTCTCTCACAGTCTGCGAAGAAGAGCAGCAGCGAGCCGAGTCCATACGTCCAGATGACGGTGGGACACAAAACAGTGGAGAGCAAGGTGAGTGATCTGAACAGCAGGTGAAGAGCAGAGGGGCCCCGCTGCGTGGTGCAGAGGGGCCTCGCTGCGCGGTGCAGAGGGGCCTCGCTGCGGGGTGCAGAGGGGCCTCGTTGCGGGGTGCAGAGGGGCCCCTCTGCGTGGTGCAGAGGGGCCCCTCTGCGTGGTGCAGGTCCCAGGAGGTCACTCACATCCTGATCCTCTGAAAGCTGCTCGTCAGCTCGATATGAATCAATACAGAGTGTTTGTTATTTCTTTTCCCCTCATTCAACCTTCTGCAGCTCTGATTCATAGATTTCCAAATGAATTGTGTTTTCAATTAGCTGCACCCAGTCGTCTCTTAATTAACCATCGATTTCCTGTCCGCCCACAAAGATCCGCTACAAGACCAAGGAGCCTCTGTGGGAAGATTGCTTCTCGTTCCTCGTCCACAACCCGAGGAGGCAGGAGCTGGAGGTGGAGGTAACGCTGCATCCATCCTCACTGTGATCATGCACCAAATGATGGGAGGAGCCGACTGCTCTTAAAGCGCTCCATCTTCTGCTTTTTTTCCGATGCACAGGTGAAAGACGACAAGCAGAAATGCACCCTGGGTAATCTGACAGTGCCTTTGAGCAGCCTGTTGGAGGAGGAGGACATGACGCTGACTCGGTCCTTTCCTCTCAAAAACTCCGGGCCCAGCTCCACCCTCAAACTGAAGATGGCGCTGAGGGTAACCATGTTCAACGCCTTCACATCACATGCTCCGAGCTAAAGGCTAATTACAGCCGCCGCTAAGCTCCGACCCCATTTAGAAACTGTTGTTACAACAAGCTAGTGGTAAACTGATAACGGCCAAAGATTGACCTTTAAGGTCACGTATGATGCAGTTCAACACATGTGTCTCCAGTCTGTCTACAAACCCCCCAATGATGAGAAAAGTCCATCCTCTCCGTCTTCTGCCTGCTCAAACAGGCCGTTTGGAGATGTTCCCTTCATGACATCACAAAGGGCAGTAGCCCCTCCCCCAGGTGGGTGACACTCCCACAGCTAGGTGTTTGTTCTGCCCTCTGAGTCTGCCTTCTCACCGTAAACAATAGGACATGGAGCCAGAAAGCAGCGAGTACACCCGAACCCTTCCAGAGAGGGGGCGTGGTCAGACACAGCTCATTTACATATTTAAAGCTACAGACACAGAAACAGCCTGTTCTGAGCAGGGCTGAAATAGAGGTGTTTATAGACATGATGAGGAGCTCTGACGCTTTATTTTTGTCCTCCTGTCTCTGCGTAGATCCTGTCCTTGGAGAAGCAGGTCTCCTCAGATCAGCCCTCCTCGGTCCGGGTCAGGAAGTCCAGCGCGCCGCAGCCAAACACGACCTCATGCATGAGACTGTCAGCCTCCGATTCCCCGCTACCTCCTCCCACTCCTCCAACGCCATTAAACGCTTCCACGCTCACCCTCCAGCAGCGGGACGGCGAGCCGTACTCGGCCAGCCCTCTCCGAAGCGTCTCCAACCTGAGCAGCTGCATGTCCAGCTCGCAGAAACACCTGCCTCACAAGGAGTCCACGCCCAGCCTGGCCTCGGACGTCTCGCTGCCGTTTGCTACTCTGGAGCTTCAGCAGCGACTCCGCCAGCTGCAGAAGTATAATTTCACCTGTGACGTCTTTATTCTTTGAATTCTTCCTCCGCTCTGCTCTCTCCATGTAACATGTGTATCAGAACATCTCACTGCCCGTCTGAGTGTCCAGCGATGCCTCGCCCTCCGTGCTTTATTAATGCAGCTGCAGCCTGTGGGAGTGACACTAACTCACTGTGGTGTGTTTATAGCGGCTCGGCGCCGGGCCAGTTCCCCTTGGGTGAGATCCAGCTGACGGTTCGACACAGCGCCCAGAGGAATAAACTCATCGTGGTGGTGCACGCCTGCCGGTGAGCGCCACGACTCCAATCATTCACTGCATTTTAATGAGTTTTTTAAAATCAGATTTATGACGCTCGTGAACTCGTCGCCTCGGCGCTGCTTGTTTTTTTTTGGCTTCGCTCTTTTACCGTCATTTATGGGAAGTGCTTCTGAAGTAAAGTGCTCCTCTTGCTCTCTGTGGTTCTATTTACACTCGGGGCGAACGGGCGCCGTGAAAGTCACCAACATGTGTCGCGCAGCATGTGAGTGAAACTATTTTGTCCTGTGTCCTCAGTAACCTGATAGCCTTCACCAAAGACAGCTCCGACCCCTTCATCCGCCTCTATCTGCTGCCTGACAAGAGCAGGACGGGCCGGAGGAAGACCGGCACCCTGAAGAGGACCCTGAACCCTGTTTATGATCAAACGTGGGTTCACTTATTCAAGGCGCTTGATGAAGGGTCTCCTGACGTCACGTCCTCATGAGTTTGTGCTCCATGTGTTTTGCAGGTTTGAGTTCAGCGTGTCGATGGTGGAGCTCCACAGGAGGACTCTGGATGTAGCCGTGAAGAACGGAGGGAACCTCCTCTCCAAACACAAAGGACTGTTAGGAAAGGTAAGAGCAACTTCAGCTCGGTGTGTGAGGGGCGGAGCTAAAGGTCAGGACATTATCTTTGCTCTCCACTTTGCAGGTGATGGTGGATTTAAGTGGCGAGGATATATCCAAAGGATGGACTCACTGGTAAACTTTGACGTCGTCTCGTTGACAGTCTGAGTTCCTCCTGAGTGCGTCGATGTGACTCTGTGTCTGTCTTGCAGGTATGATCTGAGTGAAGACGGCTGGAGCTCTCAGAGTGTGAGGAGTGTTCAGGATCCTCTGCTCACATAGACGCAGCCTCCTTCCCGTCCTTCAGCTCTGTGGATGTACATTTTGTTCATACAGTTTAACAGGAATTCTTTCTTTCTGATCAGGATTAAATGACGATCCGGGTCGGAGGATGTTGTGATGCTTTGGAACACGATGACCGCCTTGTGTCTCCCTGTTTCTCCGGATGTAAATATCAAGTCGCTAACATAAAGTAAACTTAGGGGGTTTTATGTTTCCTTACGGGAGACGTTTCTTCATCAGACGACTCGAGCAGCCTCGACTCTGTTTTTTATTTTGTCATGCAGTGTTATTCGATTGTTTCCCTTTTATTCTGATGTTGTGCTCGATTACAGACGCTGAATGCAGAGATTTTATTTATTGCTCTGTGTATTTTAAGATGACTTTGTGCAATATGTGGTGGTACACGAGGGTCTTTTAGAGCGATGAACGGGAGCTGTTCATTAATGAGCAGCTGAGGATTCTTGAATAAGGGTTCAAATCTTATGGAATCTAAATGTAAGTGAACAGAGTCACATGAGCAGGGCTGACAGACACGGGGACGACGCCGTGGACTTGTTTGAGTTTTTTTCACGCTGTCCTCACCGTTCGTTGGAGCTGTTGAAACTTGGATCTATCCTGTGCCTTAAATATAAACAGCAGTGTACGTTTTTGCCTTGTTGATGTTCTTTCTGAATGACATGAAGCCTCCGGGGTTTGAAGAGAATAAACATGTTCTCATGTGAAGGTGCTCTCTCTCTGTTTGTTTATTGTTGGTTGTGTGTTGCAGATTTTTCTTTAATGACATGATTCAGTCCAAGGATGGGATGAAATCAATGAGGCTTTGTCCCACAAAATAAATAAAAATAACCACAAGCTGCAGTGCTGCACTCCTGTAAAGACGCACCGTGTGTGGCGGTATGAGGGGCTGTGGCGCCATCTGGTGGTCGAAGAAGGAAGATCATCGAGGGGACGCCAGAAAAGCTCTGAAGATAGGACTCAGGGCATTAAGTATTTATTTACTAATACAAAAACGTAGACAGACACACAAACACAGTTACACACACTCACAAACACAAGTGCACAATAAATACAAGCGCAGAATCTTAAAAAGTATTAATTCAGACTAAGTTAAAAATACACATTATTTTTCTACTTTTATCATTAAAACACAAGGAACAAATATTAATTGATTTACTTAATTCTACTATTGAACTCTTTACAATAATGTGACGCAAAGTGCGTTTATGATTTAACTCGCGAAGTGGTGTATATTGTCACTTTCGGCTTACCGTAGCGACGCACGACGTCGTGACACCATGACGTCGTGACGCAACATGACGTTATATGAATTTGCGCGGGTGCGCTGTTGTTATGGTGTCTGTCAGACGGTTCTAGATGTTTCTGTGAGGTCGGTAAATGTCGGGTTTTATCTTTAACCTTTAGAGATGAGAAGTCTTCGTTGATTGGTCTGTTAGCAGCAGGTAGATAAATAACACTCGTTGTTTTATCTTCAGACAGCTCGCGGCACATTAAGAGTTTAAAGTCGGTAAAACAGTTTAAAGTTGTTGGAGTTATTTATTACAGCATCAGCATGTCTAAGAGAGAGACGTTTCTAGAAGCTGTCTGTAAAGAAAACGTTGAGGACTTCCTTCACTTTATTCAACTTCACGTAAGTAGCATCCTGCACGCGCATGCGCACAACAAGCTGAACTTCAGTCTGATCTAAAGTCTGAAAGCAGAAGAGAACCGTGTCCAAGGTCTTAAACTGAGTCCAGGACTTAAACTGAGTCCAGGACTTAAACTGAGTCCAGGACTTAAACCGTGTCCAAGGTCTTAAACTGAGTCCAGGTCTTAAACTGAGTCCAGGACTTAAACCGACTCCAAGGTCTTAAACTGAGTCCAGGACTTAAACCGACTCCAAGGTCTTAAACTGAGTCCAGGACTTAAACCGACTCCAAGGTCTTAAACTGAGTCCAGGACTTAAACTGAGTCCAGGACTTAAACCGACTCCAAGGTCTTAAACTGAGTCCAGGACTTAAACCGACTCCAAGGTCTTAAACTGAGTCCAGGACTTAAACTGAGTCCAGGACTTAAACCGACTCCAAGGTCTTAAACTGAGTCCAGGACTTAAACCGACTCCAAGGTCTTAAACTGAGTCCAGGACTTAAACCGACTCCAAGGTCTTAAACTGAGTCCAGGACTTCTTGTCAACAGCTTGGGGCCCCTGAGGGCTTTAACGGGGCCCCTGATGTGACAGCACATCCTGTTTATTAAACCAATCAGCAGCGGACACTTTATCTCTACTTTAGTTTTTATCCTGTTTATTTTTGTATATAATATTAAAATGTTTTTGCTCTTAGTTTACTCCGGGGCTCAGAGAGAAACCAGCTCATGATCAAACTTTGACTCAGACGAGTCCGGTGAAAAGTATTTAAATGAAAACCAGGACGAAGCGTGTCGGATATAAATGAATGTTTACGTCTCCGTCTCTGCCCCCGTCCTCTCGTCCCTGTGTCTCTGCAGAGGGACAGAGCCGAGCCTTTCGATGTGGAAGAAGTGTTGCAGGAGATGCCCCGAGACCAGAGGCAGACTCTGTGGGGCAAACTGGCGTCGCTCCTTCAGGACGTCCTGCAGGAGCCCGGGGACGAGGGCGTGGACGCCGCCGCTGACCCGGTGACTTCTCCTGCTTGTTTAACCTTTTTAAAGCGAGCTCATTCGCTCCTCTGACAAACAAACCTCTTCTTCTTCTTCTTCTCCCTCAGAAACATGTCATGGCTGTTGTGGATGGCGTGACTCTCGTGGCGTTGGCGTCCTTAAACGTGCTCCAAGAAGGCGACAGCTACAGCGCCCTTCTGGAAACGGCACACAGGCTTCATGGTGGGCGTCTTTGCTCTCTGATGTTTCTTCAGGGAGAAGGTTTTCAGCTTCTTCTTCACGGGTTGTTTGTCTCGTTCTCTCAGCGGTCCTGGAGTCGGCGCCGGTCTCGGAGGCTCCTCTGCAGATCCACATCCTGAGTCTGTGCGAGGCCTGGTGGAAGAAGAGTCTGAAGGAGAAGGAGAAGTTTGGTCGCACTGCGTTCCTGGTGTCCCTGCAGAAGAGCTTCAGTGTGAAGAAACCCGTCAGTACCAGGACGTCAGACGACCAGCGTCCGACTTTGATGTCGTTACGTTCTTCATCGTTCTTCTTGTGTTTTCAGGGCGTCGAGATCCAAAGAGTCTGGAGTCTGCATGAGGTGCTTTTAAGTCTGGATTTCAGCTCGGAGGACGACAAGCAGGCAGCCGACATGTTGCTTCAGTGCTTTCAGTTTCCTCATTACATCAAAAACGATGATGTGAGTCGTCTTTGTTTGTCACGGTTCAATCAGTGTCAGAGCTCCTCTTAAAGGTCACATGACCTCCTCCTCTTCTTCAGGTGAAATCAGTGTCCTCGCTCCTCTTCATCATGTGTGTGAAGTGTGTTGTTGTAAATCCACTCTGATCCTGTATCTGATCATGTCTATAAACCCCTCTATTTCAGCCCTGCTCAGAACAGGCTGTTTCTGTGTCTGTAGCTTTAAATATGTAAATGAGCTGTGTCTGGCCACGCCCCCTGTATTTCAGCCCTGCTCAGAGGTGTTGACGTGCTGCGTGTCGTTTCAGGGGAAGCGTTTCCTGGTGTTTCTCTTCAGCTGGCACGTCGGCTTCATCCCGATGATTCACGGCACGGTGAAAAACGAGCTCGAGTTTTACAGCAAGTAAGACGCTTCCTTTTTTTATTTGTCGAGTTGTTGGTAGAAAAAGTCTTCAGAGCCGTCACTGCTCGCCTTCTCTGACCCAGGACCAAGACCGCCCACATTACGGAGATCTACTACAGAGCGTGGAAGAAGGCGAGCGGCGACTTCCTGGAGCAGATCGAGAGCGTCTGCGTTCAGGATTTGATGCGGAGTGCGATCTTGCTCTCTCGAACGTCTCCCGTGTTCGACAAAGTCCGACAGGTAGTCTTCTCACCTGGCTGATGTTTATATTCATCACTGTGGTTCACTGTGTGTGTGTGTGTGTGTGTGTGTGTGTGTGTGTGTCACCTGCCTTTAGATGGTCAACTATTTCCACAAGAAGAAGAGCTGTCCCCGCGTGGAGAAGATGCTCTTCAGCCTCTACAAGCCCGTTCTCTGGACAGCTTTAAGCGTAAACTCAAACCTCCCTGTTTGATCTGAGCCCGTCAGGTGTCACTCCTCTGACCTCTCTCTGACCTCTCTCTGACCTCTCTCTGACCTCTCTCTGACCTCTTCAGGCACCAAACTTTGAGGTGCGAGCGAACGCAGCGCTGCTGTTTGCCGAGGCGTTCCCCATCCATGACCCAGAGCAGAGCAGCTCCAGCATCGATGGAACCATCCAGAAGCAGCTGGACACGGCCATGGTGTGACCCGTCAGACGCCGGAGCTCCGTGTTGTTTCTTACGTGTGACATGTTACATGTGACATGTTACACGTGTGTTTAATCAGGATCCTCTCTGTGTCGTCAGGAGCTGCTCAATGACTCGCACCCCTCGGTGCGCTCCTGTGCCACGCTGGGAGTCTGTAAGGTCCTGGCTAAGTGCTGGGAGCTCTTCCCTCCCACCATCATCACAGACTTCCTGAAGAAGATGATGGAGCTGGCCACCGACAGCAGCTCAGCTGATGTGCGCTGCTCCGTCTTTAAGGTATTCAAACGCCTCGCCGTCACTGCAGCCTCCAACAGTTAAACTTGTCGACCCGTGGACTCTGTCCAGGCCGGCCGTGGTCTTAATGATGAGTCATGATGTCTCTGCAGTCTCTTCCTATCGTGTTGGAAAACGCTCTCAGCCATCCCATCCTGGAGAAGCTTCTGCCCACTCTGAGAAACAGCCTTCACGACAGCTCGGAGAAAGTGCGTGCTGCGTTTGTTGATGTGCTGATCAAAGCCAAGGAAGTGCGAGCGCTGAAGGTAGCAGAGCTTTTTCTTCTGGTCATGTGACCGTTTGGTCTGCGGAGTGTCTTCGTTGTTTCTCGTGCACGGCGTGAGTCTGTAAGTCGTGCTGAAGCGTGACGGCACCGCTGTTTGTGCTCTTCCAGTTCTGGTCCGTGTGCAACACAGACCACCTGCTGGCTCGCCTCGCCATCGACACCCATCCGGTCTCCAAGCGGATCGTCGACCTGCTCTTCAAGTCCTTCTTCCCCGTCAGCGAGCCGGAGAGGGAGTGGTGCTGTCGCTGCATCACTCTCATCCAGATGAACCCCGGAGCTGCCAGGAAGTTCTACCACCACGCCGCCCAGCACACGGCGTCCTCTAACATACGTGAGCTCCTCCCCCTTCAGCTCTCTGCAGTACACGTGTTAAACAGCAGGGGGCGGAGTCACACGCTGCTCTGCTGTCTCTTTCAGTGAACCTGATGTTGGCCATCCGGCGTGTTCTGAACAGCTGCATCCAGAAGGTCAGCGACGTGTCGGAGATCAACGACAGCAACAAGGAGAACGGCGCCGTAAGAATGATGATGTCACAGTTTCACGTTTAAGCACAAACTATGAAACTCAAGAAAACATGAAAATAAGGTTTTAAAAAGTCATGAGACGGTTTTGTTCGTCCTCACTGAGAAGCCGTGTGATTGGCCGCTCTGACCCCTCCAGGCTGATCCTCTGCTGGACACGCCCACCGTGGCTCGTCTGCTGGAGGTCGTGGTCATCATGTGGAAAACTGTGGAGAAGGCGTTGAAACGGAACGAAGAAGCTCGAGACTACATGTTCTCCAAGTTTGGAAACGTCATGTCCAAATACTTCCACGCCTTCCAGGTTTGATTTGATTAACGATGAACGCCGTCGAGTCGTCTCCTCGTCTGACGCCGTGTTTGTCTTTCAGGATGAACAATGCACCGCTCCGCTCGTGCAGCTCGCCTCCTTCATGCCTCCGGCTGCAGTCCCGACGTTCAGGTGTGTCATGGCGTGACCTTTGTGCACCGGTTGGTTTGTGGCGTCGGTCTGACTCTCCTGTTTCCTCAGCTGCGGCGTTCTCTCCCGGCTGCGGAGGATGGAGCCTGCAGCGGCTCCGGCTCACTACAGCCAGCTGTTACACTGCATGTGCAGCTGGGGCCTGTGTGCTGACGTCCTCCAGCTCATCACTGACTGGCTCTCTGAGGCCCCGCCCACACCCGGGGTCAGTGAACACCTGTGCATCTGAAACCACGCGTCCGCTTTCTCTCCGTTTCATTAAAAGTCTTCTGTCACTTCAGGACGGGGCGAACACGAGTCGAAAGGTGCGTATCCAGGAGACGGTGGAGGCCAAACCCGAGCTGGCGCTGACCTACCTGGAGTATCTGTTCAACCACGCGTCAACACGGGAGAAGGTTCTGTCTGTGGGGGAGGAGCCTCTGAAGCAGCTCCACAGCGTTCTGGGAAAGTGGCAGGTGTGAAGACGCTTTTATTTTCAGGCCTGATCACACTCAGAGGTAAAGAGGATTCTAACTGGTTTGTCTCCACAGTCGGTGCTGGTCGGCCACCTCAGCTCGACCTCGGAGGATCCCAAAAGGCCCGACGTGGAGACGGCGCTGAGAGTTTTCACGTTCCACGGACGCCTCAGTGCTCACCTGCAGCACAGCGTGAGCTCCTCATCTTTCCCTTTCGTTCTGCTGCACTGAGACCAGCCTCTAAACTCTCCTGCTGCGCTCTCATTGGCTGGAGGGAATACACAAGCTCCGCCCACAAACGTCCCGAGTCAGCCTGAGTAACTTCAACGTACTGAACCTACAAAAACTGACGGCCTGTTGTCTTTTCCTAGTTCTCGCAGGGTCGCGTCTACCTGCGGTCTACAGAGCGAGTTGCATCATGGGTAACTGAGGAAGTCCTGCCCTTCATGGCTAAACCCGTCGGCCATGATGGCGGCGAGGAGAAGACGCAGCGACTGGCTGCAAAGATCACTGAGGTGAGCGCTCCTCTTTTCATTTTCATTTCATTTAAGATCTGTTCTTGAAGAGCGTCCATGCCGAGACCTCGACGCCCCCGTTCCACCACGCCAGGTCCACAGCTGGACCAGAACCAGCAGGTCCTGAAACATGAGCAGTCGTCTCCTGTCAGGGACTTCCTGACTCGCTGTGTTCCTGCTTCTCCTCTGCAGAGCTTCCTGGCCGTGTGCAGAGACGTTCTTCTCGTGGGTTTGGCTGATCAGGCGTTCACGGATCAGATCCTCCACCTGTGCCTGCTCACGCTGGTCTCAGGTGAGTGTTTCCCGGGTTGGGGGGGGGGGGGGGTCGGGTCGTCTCGTCTCGTCTCTGACTGTCCTGCTGCTGTCTCCAGACGGCGGACATCTCTGCGTCTCTGCCGTGCTGCACCTTCTGAAGGAGGCGGTGACGGGCGCCTTTGTGTCGGAGGAGAGCGAGCAGGATCTGGAAAACCAGCAGGACCCGACGAGCTTCAGTCTGGGCCTGGTGGCCAAAATCTTCCAGGTGATTATCGAGCTCCTCGCTCGCCGTCTGAAGAAGGAACCCGAGGAAGGGAAGCAGGTAGGAAGACGTTTAACCCCTTCAAGGTCGATTCTTCTTTACGGCTTTTTATAGTTTATTTATCATAAACCTGTGTGTGTGTGTGTGTGTGTGTGTGTGTGTGTGTGTGTGTGTGTGTGTGTGTGTGTGTGTGTGTGTGTGTGTGTGTGTGTGTGTGTGTGTGTGTGTGTGTGTGTGTGTGTGTGTGTGTGTGTGTGTGTGTGTGTGTGTGTGTGTGTGCTGACTCAGCTGTGTCAGGCAGCCGCTCCTGGTCTGGCAGACTTCCTGGTGGTGGTCCAGACTCTGGGGGGAGAGCGTCTCTGTGGGGTCTTCTCGACTCTGTTTGCTGTCATCGTTGTGGAGAAGACGCACCTGCTTCAGAAGGTGAAGAAGAACATCCAGGTCAGAGTGAGAGCTCGCCGTTTATACTTCTGATGAATGTTGTTGCTTTTTAAAGATGAGCCATCCTGACGAGATGATCCCTCCAGAGTCCGTGGACGACATGCCTCCTCTGTCCAGCGTCCTGCTGTCCGTCATCCTCCAATCACCTGCTGTTACCAGGTAAACATCCTCAAAGATCACAGAGGACGAGAGCAGCTCTCTGATTGGCTGTCTGATCACAGAGAAGGAGAGCAGCTCTCTGATTGGCTGTCTGATCACAGAGAAGGAAAGCAGCTCTCTGATTGGCTGTCTGATCACAGAGAAGGAGAGCAGCTCTCTGATTGGCTGTCTGATCACAGAGAAGGAGAGCAGCTCTCTGATTGGCTGTCTGATCACAGAGAAGGAGAGCAGCTCTCTGATTGGCTGTCTGATCACAGAGGAGGTGAGCAGCTCTCTGATTGGTTAATCTCTGCGGTTTCTTTCAGGGCGTTCTTGACCGAGGTCAGCTCCACTCTGGACTCTGAGGACATCAGCAGTGTGAATAATCTGGCCGCCATCCTCCACGTCTTGTCCGTCATCAAACACGGTGAGCTGACGTGTCAGTGACCACGGATCACATGTGTGCGTGTTGCTGACATGAATCCCGTGTGTGTGAAACCTTTCAGCAGGTCAGTGTAAAGCCAGTGTGAAGAGCGCGGCCGTGTCGGTCCAGCAGCAGCTTCACAAACACGCCTTCACGTGTAACGACAGCGGAGACGTGGCGAGGTGAGAGGGAGGGAGGGGCTGACCTGAGGTCATCTTTAAGTGAACACTTTAACAGCGTGTGCTTCGCTCTCGTCCACAGGCTCCTTCACCAAGCGTCTGTCAAGACTTTGAATGACATTCTGGATTTATAACTAGAATGAAAGTATCAGCGTCATGGAGGCGAGCGGCGTCTTCTCTGCGGTCATGTGACTGTTACAGACTTTTACCTTCTGACTGTTTGTCTCTGTCGGCTCCGCTCCCGATGAGACGACCTCAGACAGGAGAAAAGATTCTTTGGTGGAGGTCACGCTTTAAAACTTTCTGCACCTCCTCAATATTTTTAACATTTCCACATTAAAACATTTATATTTTTCATGTTTCGTATGTTTGTATGCTGAATGTGTTTCTAAGAATAAAACAAAGTGTCTGGATTCTTCTCAAAGACTTCTTGACCTCTCCACTCGTTTAACTCATCATGGGAATCATCCTCCCTTTAATCAGCAGAGACCTCCACGACTTTAAAACATGAAGCTGATGCTGAAGTGTAACATCCTGCAGTACCTGGAGTGTCCACTAGAGGCTGGCTGCAGCAGCACAGGAAGTCACATACACACCCATTCAAACAGCCTGTTTTTACAGCAGACATGAACATGTTTACAGCCTGCTTCAAAAAACCAAACAGGTGTGATTAGCTCATGTCTCCATCCACACACACTGTACGGGGGGTGACTCCAGCGCCCCCTGCAGGGACACACGGGGGACTCCAGCACCCCCTGCAGGGACACACTGGGGACTCCAGCGCCCCCTGCAGGGACACACGGGACTCCAGCGCCCCCTGCAGGGACACACAGGGGACTCCAGCGCCCCCTGCAGGAACACACAGGGGACTCCAGCGCCCCCTGCAGGGACACACTGGGGACTCCAGCGCCCCCTGCAGGGACACACGGGACTCCAGCGCCCCCTGCAGGGACACACAGGGGACTCCAGCGCCCCCTGCAGGGACACACTGGGGACTCCAGCGCCCCCTGCAGGGACACACGGGGGACTCCAGCGCCCCCTGCAGGGTCTTCTCTGTGCATCATGTTCAACAAACAGCTGCACGTGAAGAACAAGCTGCAGTCTGTCTTTATTCTGAGTCACCTCAAAGCTGCTGAGACACTTTCCTTTAAGACAAAGAAAACAGCTTTTATTCACCACACATTCTTTACTAAATGTTCAAACATTTAACGTGAAGAGATCAAACTCACAGAGTTTACACCGAGAGAGGACACACACACACACACACACACACACACACACACACACACACACACACACACACACACACATGTTTCAAAAGCATCTCCAACATTGATCCTAGTTTGAGCAGCTTTCTGCTGCTGGAGCTTATTAGAAACATGCAGAGGCTTTTTAGCTCGGGTACAATCACTTCTATCTGAAGCAGTTCCACTGCCCGCTTCCATCGCTGCAACACCTGTTCACCTGATAACTGCTCTCATATCTGGCAAACCCAGGGGCGTCCAAAACGGCCTTCAAAGCCCCGCCTACCTTCTCTGGTCCAATCAGATCCAGAGCATTCAGGACCATTTCAGTTTTTTTCTGCCTTCGTTGCTTGTTCAGCTACACCTGTCTCCTCTGCCTTCCTTCCTCTGTCCTACCTCCTCTCATCCTTCCTTCCTTCCTTCCTTCCTTCCTCCATTAATAGTCTGGCCTTCCTTCTTCCTATATGAACCCCTTCTTACTACACACCTTCCTCTATTTTTTCCTCATTTCCTTTCTTTCTCTATCCATCCATCCTTCTTTACATTCCTTCTTTCCTTCATCCTTCCCCCAGCCATCCATCCTTCCTTCCTCGATCATCCATCCTTCCTTCCTTCCTTCCTTCCTTCCTCGATCATCCATCCTTCCTTCCTCCCTTCCTCGATCAGCCATCCATCCTTCCTTCCTCGATCATCCATCCATCCTTCCTTCCTCGATCATCCATCCTTCCTTCCTTCCTTCCTTCCTCGATCATCCATCCTTCCTTCCTCCCTTCCTCGATCATCCATCCTTCCTTCCTCCCTTCCTCGATCATCCATCCTTCCTTCCTCCCTTCCTCGATCATCCATCCTTCCTCTCAGGCGCTGTTGCATGCTGAACACATCGTCCCTCCTCACCATGTGTGTTTGACGTCACAGTCTTAGGAGGGGCTCCTCCGTCAGGCTGGTTGCTGTCCGTGGTGCTGAAACAACGCCTGGATTGTGTTGCCGTTTAACGCGTTGATGTTTTTGCCCTCGTGCTTTCCCTCCTTCCAACATGCGTGTTTAATGTAAGTGTCCAGCGAGCAGCTCACACCTGGTCAGCGGTAAAACCTGCGCTTCTCGCGGGGCTCAGAGATGGATTAGCACCGCAGTGAACACAGGCAGGAGCGGTATGGATCCACGGTGGAGTCCCGTGCTCGTCGCTGCTGTAGCGGTCAGCCTCTGCTCCTCAGCGGCGCTGGATGGCTCCAGATTTGGTAAGAATCTGAAGTTTCTGCTTTTTAGGATTATATTGTCCTCGTGTTCAATCTGTCTGTGACGTAGATCAACGTCATTGTTGTGTTGTGTCTGTCAGGTTTCACACTCATCAGCTCTGTTTTTTTAAAAAGTGATTATTTGAAATATATATTGAAGTCGAGATTTGGCACGTGCACACCAGCTTCCGTCTGAGCCTCGTCTAACTTCTATTTGTTCTTCGTCGATGGAGGAGAGCTCAAGAAAAAGTTACATAATCTATCAGGCCCAAATATGGATCACATCTTTACAAACTAGTTACACACACACACACACACACACACACACACACACACACACACACACACACACACACACTCTGGAGGAGCATGCCATTTTAAATCCACTTAAATATTTGATTCTCTCCTACATGGAGGTCTGCATGGGGCCCTGTTGGATTCAGGTTACCCTTGATTCGTTCTTCCAGCCCTGCCTCAGACGCTCCTGCATGGCCCATGTCCAGAACATGACATATTATAGAAACCATCTTGATCAGTCCTGTCCTTGCAGACAGCCGTTGTCTCACTTCCTTTAAATGCTTACAGCCATAGACTGTAAAAATAACAGTAGAAACTTTATAAGGATGGAGAGGCGGTTTCATGTGCAGACACTCGTCTGTGATGATTCATAAACGAGCTGTCGATAGAGCTGGAGATAGAAGATGTGTTTGTCCTCTTCAGATATACTCACCTTTATACCTGTACAGCAGGATGCATGTTGCACAGAGGCTCCAGCTGAACACTGAGGAGGCTGATTCATGTTCTGGCTGCTGTGAGCTTTTATCTCATTGAATCCGCTGAATTCAATGAGAATGAATGTTTTCTCTACGTGTGGACGAGGAGTGCTGCTAACTGTTTTTAATGAGTCCCACTGTGGATAAGTGATTGAAAGACACGTTTATTCCACATGTAGCAATCACTCTGTGTGTGTGTGTGTGTGTGTGTGTGTGTGTGTCCTGCTCGTCAGACGGCGAGGAATCATTGTGAAGAACACGCTCTGATTTTAAATGTTCGTGTTATAAAATATGACGAGTTTTGGGTTCATCTGAACTTTTCAGAACATTTGTGCTCTAACAGGCCGTTTGGAAAATGTCTCAAACATGTTTTCATGAAGGACTTCTTCCTCTGTCTCACACCATCGTGGTTGTGTTTTCAACAGACCTTAAAGGTCACATGACCTCCTCCTCTTCAGGTGAAATCAGTGACCTCGCTCCTCTTCATCATGTGTGTGAAGTGTGTTGTTGTAAATCCACTCTGATCCTGTATTTGATCATGTCTATAAACCCCTCGATTTCAGCCCTGCTCAGAACAGGCTGTTTCTGTGTCTGTAGCTTTAAATATGTAAATGAGCTGTATCTGGCCACGCCCCCTCTCTGGAAGGGCTCGGGTGTACTCGCTGCTTTCTGGCTCCATGTCCTATTGTTTACGGTGAGAAGGCAGACTCAGAGGGCAGAACAAACACCTAGCTGTGGGAGTGTCACCCACCTGGGGGAGGGGCTACTGCCCTTTGTGATGTCATGAAGGGAACATCTCCAAATGGAATGACCTTAAAGTGATGAATCTAAAGCTGCTTTTACAGTGTTATTGGGTGGTTGGGTGATCTCCAGCACATGGAGACGTTCCCAGTCTGCTCCGCTGGATCTCTTCATTCCTGCTATCAGCTGTCACCTTATACACCCCGACCTGTTCCATTTGATTCACAGGCTGCTGGGCTCCATCCATTCTGCCGGGGGCTTCTGTCGTCCCTCAGATATCAGGACTGAGTGCAGATATCAAATATCTTATAGTGGCTGTAAATCATGAGAAGGGAGTGAGATGTGGTTTTATATGAGGATGGATGTTTTACAGCAGAGCTGCTGATGAACGCTGTACGTCATATATCACCCTCACACTTCTGTGCTTCATTATTTGTGTCCACTCCAAACACAACGTCATGTTTTCTTAACACGAAGACACTTGTCCGACAAAGTGTCCTCCTGTGTCAGATACCTGAGAGCGTCCTGAATAACAAACTCTCCTTTAAGACTTGAGTCCAGTCTGAGACGAGCACAGAGAAGGAGCCTTCTGTGGCGTCTCTAACTCGCCCTGAAAAGGTTGCTCAGCTTCTGTCCTTCCTCTCACCGCCCGTCTGAATCGTCCTGACAGAGCTGCTAAAGGCTCCGCTCTGAGCAGCTCGCCGTGGCCTTCACCTCAGACCCCGTACAAACTGAAGGTTTGGAGCCTTTTATTTGTTTAATTAATAGTCGTGACAGCTTTAGTGTTCCCCATGAAAATAACTGGTCTGACATGAAGATAATGTGCAGCTCTGTTATTAAGGGATCACTTTGACAAGACGATAAACCCGTCATGTTGTGTAAAGTGTAAGCAGCTCCAAACCACACAAAGGCAGGCTGTATATTCCCGTCCTGCTCGGCTGGTGGGAGAACAGATGAAGTGTGATGTTTCTTTGTGACTCAACAGATGCTCGGAGGAGTGAGTGTTGGCTTACTGAGCGAGCAGAGCGGCTGGCTGTCTTTCCTTCAAATAAAAATGTCGACGCCTCTTGAGTGGAAGGAAGTCAGAAATGTGTCAAGCAGACGCGTGGAGTCGGTCCATCTGCTTGGGTTCAAGGTGAAGCTGGAGGACATTCTGGGGGGGGGCAGGAGAAGGTCATGCTTCAGGGTCGGACTGCTCTTCTGTTTCCATGCTTCTCTAAAATTAAATCACAGCTCTCCATGGAGACGAGGGTGCAAGACGATGATGCATTTACACGTCTGTGCTGCTAAAACAATGCTCCTGTTTCTGCTCTCTCACCTCTCTTTACACCTGAGCTTCACCGCCGCCTCACGCCGACACTCTGACTCCTCCCCTGGGTCTCAAAGAGAAGAGGTCGGCTGTTGTGGCTTAGTGTGATGATGAAGGAGGTGAGGTTAGTGTGAGGATGAAGGTTAGTGTGATGATGAAGGTTAGTGTGATGATGAAGGTTAGTGTGATGATGAAGGTTAGTGTGATGATGAAGGTTAGTGTGAGGATGAAGGTTAGTGTGAGGATGAAGGTTAGTGTGAGGATGAAGGTTAGTGTGAGGATGAAGGTTAGTGTGATGATG
Organism: Symphodus melops; assembly: GCF_947650265.1. NCBI lineage: Eukaryota > Metazoa > Chordata > Actinopteri > Labriformes > Labridae > Symphodus > Symphodus melops. The sequence continues at coordinate 10,321 of NW_027636700.1, read as the reverse complement.
AAGGTTAGTGTGAGGATGAAGGTTAGTGTGATGATGAAGGTTAGTGTGATGATGAAGGTTAGTGTGATGATGAAGGTTAGTGTGAGGATGAAGGTTAGTGTGAGGATGAAGGTTAGTGTGAGGATGAAGGTTAGTGTGATGATGAAGGTTAGTGTGATGATGAAGGTTAGTGTGAGGATGAAGGTTAGTGTGATGATGAAGGTTAGTGTGAGGATGAATCCAGACTATCTGAGCTGTGATTAAAACAGTTCAGCTTTCACTGATTCTTACTCCACACTGTTTGGACCAGAAACAACAGACAGTCAAACACTTCCTCTTTCTTTATTAACAATTTCCACAAACTCTGTTCAGCTGTTCTCCACCACTCCACTCAATTCATCCATCCATCATCCATCATCCATCCATCATCCATCATTATCCATCATCCATCATCCATCCATCATCCATCCATCATCCATCCATCCATCCATCATCCATCCATCATCCATCCATCATTATCCATCCATCATCCATCCATCATCCATCATCCATCCATCCATCCATCATCCATCCATCATTATCCATCCATCCATCCATCATCCATCCATCATTATCCATCCATCATCCATCCATCATCCATCCATCCATCATCCATCATTATCCATCATCCATCATCCATCCATCATCCATCCATCATCCATCTATCCTGTATCCATCATCCATCATCCATCATCCATCCATCATCCATCCATCATTATCCATCCATCATTATCCATCATCCATCATCCATCCATCATCCATCATCCGTCCATCATCCATCATCCATCCATCATCCATCCATCATTATCCATCCATCATCCATCCATCATCCATCCATCATTATCCATCCATCATTATCCATCCATCCATCATCCATCCATCCATCATCATCCATCCATCATTCATCCATCATCCATCCATCATCCATCCATCATTATCCATCCATCATTATCCATCATCCATCATCCATCCATCATCCATCCATCCATCATTCATCCATCATCCATCCATCATTCATCCATCATTATCCATCCATCATCCATCCATCATCCATCCATCATTATCCATCCATTATCCATCTGGTTTGAAACCAAACAGCAGCCACGGTACCACAGGTCCAGTTTGTCACCATCTTCACTTAAAGTTAGTCTGAGACATTTCCAGCATGGAGACCATCATACATGGGACTGCAGCGCCCCCTGCAGGAACACACGTGGGACTGCAGCGCCCCCTGCAGGAACACACGTGGGACTGCAGCGCCCCCTGCAGGAACACACGTGGGACTGCAGGGCCCCCTGCAGGAACACACGTGGGACTGCAGGGCCCCCTGCAGGAACACACGTGGGACTGCAGGGCCCCCTGCAGGAACACACGTGGGACTGCAGGGCCCCCTTCAGGGACACATGTGGGACTTCAGCGCCCCCTGCAGGGACAGGAGGGTGACATCACTCAGGACGACGACTCGCTCTGGTTCCGACCCGTCCTCAGAGTCGTTCAGTCGGTCCAGTAAAGAAGGTCAAGCTGTCCTAGTTGTGGTTCTGTAGTTCATGGTGGTTGTCTGGGCTGCGGTCTGAGAGCGACCCCCCCATACCTCTGAGACAGTCTCTGGAAAGATGATGAGAAATGAGTTTGTTAAGGGAAGTGGAAGTCAGGTGACCCCCCCCCCCTCCCCCGCCACTTCCTGCCTCTGAAGCTCCTACCAATTATTCAAGTCATTAAACAGCGTCACATTGATTCAGTTCAGCTTCAGACGAAGACTCTGAAGACTGTTTCTCCCCCAGAGTCAAATAAGAACGTGACTTCTTTAAATCAATCACTGGTGTTATCTGGAGACAGGAAGGATTACTCCTTTGTGTTCCTCGTGTGGTCGGAGCCCGCTGGCGGTGGTCGTGGGGGGGGACACAGTTTCTATGTTAGCTTGTAAAGGTAGCAGGCAGACTTTCCTAGAGCTGGGTTAGTCAGAGCACAGCTGAATGTTAGCAGCGTGCGACGTGCTGCACTTGACAGGATGAGACCTTTTGGAGCAGAGAAAAGCTTGGAGTCATCTTTAATTTTAGCAAGAGAGCGCCATAATTACACGAGCTGTTGGAGTGTACCGACATGGTGTCAAGCTGATGCTCATTTGCTTGCAGGTGATGCGGCGCTCTGCTCCAGCCTCTCCAACGTTTTCATTTCACTTTTATTGCTGCTGTCACCGGCTGCACTCGTCTGAAATGGTGTTTTTGGCTGATAGTACAGGTGTGTGTGTGTGTATGGGGGGGGGGGGTAAGTCAGGTGCCCTTGGTTTGCAGCTAATCGTAATAATAAGGAGAAGTTGGGGGCCCAGGAGGAGAGTGATTCTCCCAGCATGCTCCTTGGCCCCTCAGACCACCACAGATGGTATCTCGCCTTCAGCCAAGTGACCCTCATCTGCTCTGTGAGACGTGTGATGCTCCGTCATGTTTGGGATTATTAACATTAATGTTTCCAGTCAGAAAGCTTCAGTCCTCATTGCTTTTCATGTAATGACCTGAAATGAGCTTTTCCTATTTAACACGCTGCTCTCAGCACCCGGGTCATTATGTCCCTGAAACAGCTCTTAGCTGAAGGCTGTGTGATCCTTACTTACTCCAGAGGATGCACTAACAAGGCGAGCGGGGGGGGGGGGGGGCTTCACAGCTGGCTTTGTAGATGTGTGAGCCACAGTCGATGGTTTCAAGTGGCCATTCCTGCATTTGTTAAAGAAAGTGTTTAAATGAATTTAAACCAAACTGCTGTTTCTATAACATGAGTGCAGCGAAGCATGAAGAGCTGTATACAAGGAAGAACTACAAGATCACAGGAAGAACTACAAGATCACAGGAAGAACTACAAGATCACAGGAAGAACTACAAGATCACAGCAAGAACTACAAGATCACAGCAAGAACTACAAGATCACAGGAGAACTACAAGATCACAGGAAGAACTACAAGATCACAGGAAGAACTACAAGATCACAGGAAGAACTACAAGATCACAGCAAGAACTACAAGATCACAGGAAGAACTACAAGATCACAGAGAACTACAAGATCACAGGAAGAACTACAAGATCACAGGAAGAACTACAAGATCACAGGAGAACTACAAGATCACAGGAAGAACTACAAGATCACAGCAAGAACTACAAGATCACAGCAAGAACTACAAGATCACAGGAAGAACTACAAGATCACAGAGAACTACAAGATCACAGGAAGAACTACAAGATCACAGAGAACTACAAGATCACAGGAAGAACTACAAGATCACAGGAAGAACTACAAGATCACAGAGAACTACAAGATCACAGGAAGAACTACAAGATCACAGCAAGAACTACAAGATCACAGGAAGAACTACAAGATCACAGAGAACTACAAGATCACAGGAAGAACTACAAGATCACAGGAAGAACTACAAGATCACAGGAAGAACTACAAGATCACAGGAAGGACTACAAGATGTTACTCTGCCCCTAGTGTTTAAAATGGGCACTGCAGTCAGGAGCCTCCGTTCCCAGCAGCATCCACGCTGATTACATTTGAATTAAAAACGCCATTTAAATCATCTGTGGCGTGTTGGAGACGGACGATGAAGCGTTATCAATCCTTTGTCGCTTTCTACCACACACACACACACACACACACACACACACACACACACACACACACACCCACACACTCACACACACACACACACACACACACACACACACACCCACACACTCACACACACACACACACACACACACACACACACACACACACACACACACACACACACACACACCCACACACTCACACACACACACACACACACACACACACACACACACACACACACACACACACACACACACACACACTCACTGATGGATGGATTAAACAGGAAGTGATGAGGAGGACACTCATTGAAGAAGAGATGTTGGATCAACGAGCTGCCGTGTGAATGTGGGTTTGTAGATTTTAGTTTCAGGGTGGACTTGTGTAGTCCTCGATGTGGGCGTGTTTGAGTCCGACCTGTGGCTCCTGTCCTGAACGGCGTTCTCCTCTCTTTGGTTTCTGACTCTGATGACGACAGAAGCGTCTCGTAGACGAGTAAATCTTAAATCCAGAAATATTCGATCTAGCTCAAATATATTCAGCTTCTCACTTTTGACTTTTTTTGGACGATATTTCACATAAATCAAACGGAACGATTTTGTGGAAAAATTTGTCCCGATTATTATTTTTCCTTTCAGAAAGGACGTGGTGGCCCTGCAGGGTTGAAGTTTATTTTAATGTTTAACTTGGGCGCTGAGCTAAAGACCTACTGGGGCGTCGGAGAGAGAGGAAGCCACGCCCCTCTTCTTAAGCCTGGGCGCTACAGTATGAACAGCGGGATCATAAAGAGTATCGCAGAGTTTTGATGAATGATCAGCGTGCTGGAGGAGTTTTAAAGTGTGACGGTCACGGAGCAGAATGACCTCCTGTGGCGTTCTGTGGTGCATTGTGGGGGAATCATGCTGAATGTGCTCCTGTGTCTGACCAGCAGGAGGTGGAGGGAGACGTTGTTAAAGAGGACATGCAACAAGCGGGTCGATGATAGAGATGTGTGTTCACGAGATGACGGATGAATCTGGTAGAAAACCGTCTGAGAAAATCGATCTGCGTCCTCGGGTTTTGAGCGGCGAGTTGTCTCCCTGCGTTTCAGGACGTTCTGTCTTGTTTAGTTGGAGGGGACTCAGAGACCTCACAGCTCTGATAGGACGCCTCACTGCATCATTACAGAAGCTTCTCTGTGACATATCCAAAAGGTGTCATTCACTGAACTGTGTCCTCAGCAGAATGTGTCTGTATAATCATCAGTCTGTGGTTTAATCACACGCTCTCACATGTAGTAATGATATCAACAGAATGATCTGCAGAGAAGCAAGAGAAACAAACTGGGAATAAGTGACGCTTAAAGAGTTCCTCTCCATCCACAGCTGCCCTGATTATCTGTCCTCTCTGTGTGGACTGATGAGCCTGCTCCTTATCAAACCCTCTCCTCCCACTCAGCCTGTTCTTCAATCACGGTCACGAGCTGCTCTCCAGCGAGGCCGGGGGGCCGAGAGGCTGACGTCACGCCTCTGATGAGCTCAGGGAAGAAGATAACAGATTTGAAGTGTGAAGGCTGACGCCTGACCTAGTTGTGTGCAGAGTTTCTCTGTTGTGCTCCTTAAAGTATGACCCTTAAAGGAGCAGTCTGTAACTCCGCCCCCTAGTGTTTAAAATGAGTACTGCGGTCTAAACTCTAACTATCACAGAGAGCTGGCTCCGCCCCCTCCTCTCACACAGGTCAGCATGTGGTGGACACTGTAGCTTCAGTGTTTAGCCAGCTCTGCATGTGGTGGACACTGTAGCTTCAGTGTTTAGCCAGCTCTGCATGTGGTGGACACTGTAGCTTCAGTGTTTAGCCAGCTCTGCATGTGGTGGACACTGTAGCTTCAGTGTTTAGCCAGCTCTGCATGTAGAGACACTGTAGCTTCAGTGTTTAGCCAGCTCTGCATGGGTCTGTAAAGCTTTCTGCGTTCTAACCTCTCTCCATGTTTCATCTCCAACATTGATCCTAGTTTGAGCAGCTTTCTGCTGCTGGAGCTTATTAGAAACATGCAGAGGCTTTTTAGCTCGGGTACAATCACTTCTATCTGAAGCAGTTCCACTGCCCGCTTCCATCGCTGCAACACCTGTTCACCTGATAACTGCTCTCATATCTGACAAACCCAGGGGCGTCCAAAACGGCCTGTTTGTGTGTGTGTGTGTGTGTGTGTGTGTGTGTGTGTGTGTGTGTGTGTGTGTGTGTTCCACAGACTCTTTAAACCTCCTCATCATGAGAGTCTGGTGTTGGCTGAATTGTCTCATGCTGAGCTGTAATCTCTCCTCCTCTGTTTTCAGGTTGCCTGTTTGAAGACGACCTCTGTACGACCTCTGAGTTCTGCGTCGACGGTGAGTCAAACTCCGATGTGTTCATGTGGGCGGAGATGTTTTTGGATGTTTCCCTCAAACAGCCTCGGCCATGTTGTCTGTGCAGCGCTGTGTGGCTGTGTTAGTGGTTGCCACGGCAACCTGTGAGCCGATGAAGAGAGGGGGGGAAATGACATTCAGAAGAAGCAGGCAGCAGGGGGGCTTTAACGTTGAAGGGGATGAGTGAGTGAGGGTCTTCTTCAGCGTGAAGCAAAGGTTAACTAATCCGCCTTCCAGGGGGCCGGACTTCACCATGACCATGTTCAACCGTCCCAGTCTGTACCAGACTGACCCAGACCGTCCTCCATCTTTGTTTTTCTCCTGAAGTCTGTGAAACTGTCTCTACAGACAGCCGGTGTGTGCGGCCATCTTTACGCTAAATGAGCGTCAGTCTCTCTGATGTTCTGTGGAGCCGGTTTAGTGAGGGGGGGGGTGTCTGGAGTCCTGATCTCTATCTCAACCCACATGAGGAGGAGAAGGACAGAAGAGAAGTATATGCATGACGTTTATTACACGCTGGTGTTTGGATCTGTGTGAAGCCTGATGGAGGGGCAGAACCCCCCCCCCCGCAGGCTGAGAGGAGGGTCGTGGTGGGTTTCATATGAGGCAGCCATTTCTTTTCATCTTGTCTCATCACTGTTTGGCCCCGGGAGCTGCAGCTTACATTATCCGTCTCACCCTGAAATGTAATTACAGTGGCTGCGCTCCATAAAGGGAGGATACATAAAGCATGAAAAAAAGAGAGCTTAATGTTGTTCATAATATGCAAGTAATGAGACATTATTTAGCTGCTTCATAAACCCTCATCAGCACATATTGAACGTGCTGCAGCCGGCTCTCCGTGGGACTCAGGAGGAGTAACTAGGTCTGCCTCTCCCACCCCTCCCGGCTCCCTGAAGGACTAACCTGCTTTATTCTGGGCCTCCGTGCTCCTGCTCAGCCGGCCTGTTGCCATGCGAGCTGTCTGAGGAGAGAGGAGCGAGCAGAAACCTCCCCTATGGATGCTGAAGTGTAACATCCTGCAGTTCCTGGAGTGTCCACTAGAGGCTGGCTGCAGCAGCACAGGAAGTCACATACACACCCATTCAAACAGCCTGTTTTTACAGCAGACATGAACATGTTTACAGCCTGCTTCAAAAAACCAAATAGGTGTGATTAGCTCATGTCTCCATCCACACACACTGTACGGGGGGAATGTTTTCATGACTCAGCAGTTTTGATTGGATGAAGGATCAGAGTTATTCACAATAAGGCGTGTAGCTTTATTTTGAAGGGACAATGCAGCAGCTTCACTTTAGGAGAAGATGTCTTTTATTTTGAAAGTTGCTGATTATGTCTTCTTTGTTCTCTTCAGTTCGTCGTTTCACAGACGTTAACCGTCCTCCATGTTGTTATTGAGGGACATGTCTCTCACACACCTGCAGAGGATGTTTACCTGCAGACAGGAAGTGCCTTTTCATTTGCTGCAGCTCTCTAGAGTCTGTGGCTTACAGCTATGAAGCGCTAAGCTAAAGTGGAGCACATTAAGTAGAGCCTATAAGTGCTGCGTGTGTCCCTGAGGGCCCCGCTCAGCTCCTGTTAAACACTAAACCCACAGGCTGTCATCGATTGGTCGGCCCGCCTCCGCTCGGTCCAACGCCGTCTCAAACGACCACGCTGCATCGTAGATGAAATCGAGTGAAACACACTTTAGATAAATAACAAAAATAAATGTTCATGAGGAACCGAACGCAGGAAACAACGTGTGAAGATGACACGCTTCATATTTAATGATTCTGTCTTATTGATTGTATTGATGAACTGTGCCCGTTACCATGGAAACGAGTGAGGGATGCACAGCAGCCGACCTTCAGTGCTCAGATGAGATGTTCAGTCAGAGACGACAGCACGCCGTCACGTCATTTTTATCTGTGAACATGGCGTGCGTGAGGACGCCATGAAAATACAACCTGTGTTTCGTGCAGAGCTGCGTGTGAACACACACACACACACACACACACAGAGACACACACACACACACAACACACACACACACACACACACACACACACACACACTCACAGGCGTCAGGTCTCCACGCGGCTTCCTGACCCCCGCGAGTTTCTGCATCCTTTTGAGGTCTGGTTGAATTATGGGCTAGATAAGGCTGCTCGGTGGCGTTTGTTGCCTAGCAACCTGCGCTGAGCGAGGCGGGTGGGAGGTGAGCAGGGTCCCTGATAAAGGCCTCTCTTATCGCCGTGCTGTCAGACGCTCTGAGACCTGCAGTCCTCTGGATCGCTGCTCCTGGTCCGAGTCCTTCGTCCTGATAGGTCATGAGACAGTCGAGTTTCACGACGATGATGGCGAGAGGCGAGGACGGGAACACGTGACGCAGAGTGAAGACACCATCTGACCTCCAGGTCTCACTGAAGACCACACGACCCGGGTTACTCAAAACATGAAAACCTCTGTGTGTGTGTGTGTGTGTGTGTGTGTGTGTGTGTGTGTGTGTGTGTGTGTGTGTGTGTGTGTGTGTGTGTGGTCCATGCTGAGCTCATGATCTTGTCCTCTTCTTTCAGACGGCGTGTTTGGAAGGTGTCAGCTGACCCGTGCAGACGTGACCTCGTACCATATTTCTGCGCCCGCTCTGCAGCGCCTCAGGATCCTGCTCCAGAAACTGGCTCACCGAGGTACACGCCGGCCGCCACTCTGCCGCCACGCTGTCTCTCTTTGTCCCCGTGTCCGTCTCTGTCTTAGTCATGTGCAGAGCTCGCTGTGAACAGATGCACCTCAGGTCATGTGACTGCCCGTGTGATTGGCTAGTTTAGTGTGTGAATAGCTGCGAGGTGAGCAGAGTGATCATCATCAGGAATTCAACCATCAACTTCTAAACGTCACTCCTTCATGTTCCTCTAACTCAAATCTGTGTCCTGAGTCTACAAACCCCCCAACGATGAGAGCAGTCAGACCCCCCCATCACCCCTCCCTCCATCACCCCCTCCATCACCCCCCCCTCCCATCACCCCCCCCTCCATCACCCCCCCCATCACCCCCCCCTCCCATCACCCCCCCCATCACCCCTCCCTCCATCACCCCTCCCTCCACCACCCCCTCCATCACCCCCCCTCCCATCACCCCCCCCCATCACCCCCCCTCCATCACCCCCCCTCCATCAGCAGCTCCTCCACTGAGGTCTCATTTAGACTGTGTGTGTGAGTGTGACTGTGTGTGTGAGTGTGTGTGTGTGAGTGTGACTGTGTGTGTGAGTGTGTGTGTGTGAGTGTGTGTGTGAGTGTGTGAGTGTGTGTGTGTGTGAGAGTGACTGTGTGTGTGTGAGTGTGTGTGTGAGTGTGTGTGTGACTGTGTGTGTGAGTGTGTGAGTGTGTGTGTGAGTGTGTGTGTGTGTGAGAGTGACTGTGTGTGTGTGAGTGTGTGTGTGAGTGTGTGAGTGTGTGTGTGAGTGTGTGTGTGTGTGTGTGAGAGTGACTGTGTGTGTGTGAGTGTGTGTGTGACTGTGTGTGTGTGTGTGAGTGTGTGAGTGTGTGTGTGAGTGTGTGTGTGTGAGAGTGTGTGTGTGAGTGTGTGTGTGTGTGTGTGTGAGTGTGTGTGTGTGTGACTGTGTGTGTGTGTGACTGTGTGTGTGTGTGTGTGTTTGAGTTTGTGAGTGAGTGTGTGAGTGTGTGTGTGAGTGTGTGAGTGAGTGTGTGTGAGTGTGTGTGTGTGTGTGAGTGAGTGAGTGTGTGAGTGTGTGTGTGTGTGTGTGTGTGTGTGTGTATCTATATCCCATATATATATGTAGTTATATCCTATCCTATCCTATCCTATCTCCATGCAGGGTGTAACTGCAGCTGTAAGCCAGCAGGGGGCAGTAGAGTCCTTCATGTGTTTAAAACGCTGTGATGAATATTAAACACATTTATTATGACGCTGTCAGAGCGAGACTTGGACCCACACTTCTTTTATTTTCCTGCTCGGTTTTTTAATTCTTCTCTCCTGACCTGTGTGTGTGTGTGTGTGTGTGTGTGTGTGTGTGTGTTTTAACGCTGCAGACATGACATCATCACTTTGACTCCTGTCTGCTGGCAGCACAGAGCTCATGAGTCCACGCCGCAGCGTTAATGCTCGCCTGGCGCGGCGTTCTCATCAGCTGTCCGAGTGTGAGACGTTCAAGGCGGGTCTCCAGACGGGGGTCATGTGACTGCTGTACTGTGGCCTACACTGAAGAGGGGGGGGGGGGGGGGGGGGGGACTTTAATGAAATGGATTTACAATCCTCTTTATCTGAATCACACAATCTCTGATCGATACCAGCCGACCCTCCGACCAAAGGTCACGGCGTT
>NW_027636701.1:12500-21758 GCF_947650265.1 Symphodus melops | reverse complement strand
TTCCTGTCTGAATGTGTTCACTTCCTGGAACTTTCTGGTGTGCAGGGCGGCGTCAGGGAGCAGCTTTCCATCTCACCCCGTCATTATCTAAACCAGAGACTCCACTGACTCATCTCATCCTACACACACACACACACACACACACACACACACACACACACACACACACTCCAGCACTGTTGGATCTCTGATGAGCTGATGTCTCCTGTGTTTAGTCTCCATTTGGAGTCCTCTCTCAGCGTACGTGGTTGATCATCTGCTCGCTCTCAGTGAAGCTGGTTGTTTGTGACCTTCTCCCCCTCGTGCCGTCACACTCCTCTCCTGTAACTCTGTAAACTCACCATGTTTCTCCTCTACAGGAGCAGGAAGCTGGGAGCAGAAGGACCGCCCACTCATCCAGCAGGTGAGTCCGCAAGTCTGTACAACACACACACATCTCTACAACACACACACATCTCTACAACACACACACACATCTCTACAACACACACACATCTCTACAACACACACACACACATCTCTACAACACACACACATCTCTACAACACACACACACACATCTCTACAACACACACACATCTCTACAACACACACACACACATCTCTACAACACACACACACACATCTCTACAACACACACACACATCTCTACAACACACACACACACACATTTCTACAACACACACACACACATCTCTACAACACACACACACACACATCTCTACAACACACACACACACATCTCTACAACACACACACACACATCTCTACAACACACACACACACATCTCTACAACACACACACACACACATCTCTACAACACACACCACACACATCTCTACAACACACACACACACATCTCTACAACACACACACACACATCTCTACAACACACACACACACATCTCTACAACACACACACACACACATCTCTACAACACACACACACACACACATCTCTACTACACACACACACACATCTCTACAACACACACACACACATCTCTACAACACACACACACACACACACATCTCTACAACGCACACGCGCACACACACACACACACACATCTCTACAACACACACACACATCTCTACAACACACACACACACATCTCTACAACACGCACACACACACACCACACACACACACACACACACACACCACACACACACACACACACACACACACACACACACACACACACACACACCACACACACACACACACACACACACACACACACACACACACACACACACACACACACACACACACTCCAGCACTGTTGGATCTCTCTGTGATCGATTGAGGAGATGAGCTGATGTCTCCTGTGTTTAACTATCTCAGCGTACACAAGAGTTTCAGCACACACACACACACACACACACACACACACACACATATCAGACCCGGTCAGACTGGGGTCAGGGTCTCCTGGGGAACCATATAAATCCTGCTCTGATCTCGGGAGGTCTAAAAGAGCAGCAGGTCACAGGAGGAGACATGAGAACCTTCAGACCTGAACCAGCAGGTCCTGTTTGAGTTCAGCTCCATGATGTCACAGCCATAAACACACAGGAAGTGATGTCACAGCCCCAAGCTGTTCCACACACGTGTATTCGGTGTGTAACGTTGAGCACAGATCACAGTGAGGAAACACTAAAATCTTTGACCAAACAGATTCAAATGATGAGTCTTCTATCCATCAGTCTGAAAGCCCAGTGCATGATGGGAGTGACCCAACACACATTCCTCACTGAAGTCAGTCACATGATCAGGAAGACATTGATTTTTATAGGTTACAGCTACTGTCTCTGAGAGTCTGGATACAGCTTATTAGAAACATGCAGAGTCTTACTTCCTTCATGATCACACAGGAGGAGAGCAGCTCTCTGATTGGCTGATTGATCACAGAGGAAGAGAGCAGCTCTCTGATTGGCTAATTGATCACAGAAGAAGAGAGCAGCTCTTTGATTAGCTGATTGATCACAGAGGAAGAGAGCAGCTCTCTGATTAGCTGATTAATCACAGAGGAAGAGAGCAGCTCTTTGATTAGCTGATTGATCACAGAGGAAGAGAGCAGCTCTTTGATTAGCTGATTAATCACAGAGGAAGAGAGCAGCTCTCTGATTAGCTGATTGATCACAGAGGAAGAGAGCAGCTCTCTGATTAGCTGATTGATCACACAGGAAGAGAGCAGCTCTCTGATTAGCTGATTGATCACAGAGGAAGAGAGCAGCTCTCTGATTAGCTAATTAATCACAGAGGAAGAGAGCAGCTCTCTGATTAGCTGATTGATCACAGAGGAAGAGAGCAGCTCTCTGATTGGCTGATTGATCACAGAGAAGAGAGCGTCAGCAGCTCACTCTCTGCACAGGTCTCTGATAATTCTTTAACTTACATTAAACGAAAGGGGCCTCCTGCTGTATTTACCAGACTGTTTGTCATCTGCTGCCCCCTGCTGTTCACTGCAGATATAACTACTTCCAGATGTTTTCACACACTGTGTCTCTCTGCATCACAATGTACAGTGTTGTAACAGTGCATAGTGCTGTAACAGTGCATAGTGTTGTAACAGTGCATAGTGGTGTAACAGTGCATAGTGCTGTAACAGTGTTGTATCAGTGCACAGTGCTGTAACAGTGCATAGTGTTGTAACAGTGCATAGTGCTGTAACAGTGCATAGTGTTGTAACAGTGCATAGTGCTGTAACAGTGCATAGTGTTGTAACAGTGCATAGTGGTGTATCAGTGCACAGTGCTGTAACAGTGCATAGTGCTGTAACAGTGCTGTAACAGTGCATAGTGTTGTAACAGTGCATAGTGCTGTAACAGTGCATAGTGTTGTAACAGTGCATAGTGTTGTAACAGTGCATAGTGCTGTAACAGTGCATAGTGTTGTATCAGTGCATAGTGCCTGTAACAGTGCATAGTGTTGTAACAGTGCATAGTGCTGTAACAGTGCATAGTGTTGTATCAGTGCATAGTGCTGTAACAGTGCATAGTGTTGTATCAGTGCACAGTGCTGTAACAGTGCATAGTGTTGTAACAGTGCATAGTGCTGTAACAGTGCATAGTGTTGTAACAGTGCATAGTGGTGTAACAGTGCATAGTGTTGTATCAGTGCATAGTGGTGTATCAGTGCACAGTGCTGTAACAGTGCATAGTGTTGTAACAGTGCATAGTGCTGTAACAGTGCATAGTGTTGTATCAGTGCATAGTGCTGTAACAGTGCATAGTGTTGTAACAGTGCATAGTGCTGTAACAGTGCATAGTGTTGTATCAGTGCACAGTGCTGTAACAGTGCATAGTGTTGTAACAGTGCATAGTGCTGTAACAGTGCATAGTGTTGTAACAGTGCATAGTGGTGTATCAGTGCACAGTGCTGTAACAGTGCATAGTGCTGTAACAGTGCTGTAACAGTGCATAGTGTTGTAACAGTGCATAGTGCTGTAACAGTGCATAGTGTTGTAACAGTGCATAGTGCTGTAACAGTGCATAGTGCTGTAACAGTGCATAGTGTTGTAACAGTGCATAGTGCTGTAACAGTGCATAGTGCTGTAACAGTGCATAGTGCTGTAACAGTGCATAGTGTTGTAACAGTGCATAGTGTTGTAACAGTGCATAGTGCTGTAACAGTGCATAGTGTTGTAACAGTGCATAGTGCTGTAACAGTGCATAGTGTTGTAACAGTGCATAGTGTTGTAACAGTGCATAGTGTTGTAACAGTGCATAGTGCTGTAACAGTGCATAGTGTTGTAACAGTGCATAGTGCTGTAACAGTGCATAGTGTTGTAACAGTGCATAGTGCTGTAACAGTGCATAGTGTTGTATCAGTGCACAGTGCTGTAACAGTACATAGTGTTGTAACAGTGCATAGTGTTGTATCAGTGCACAGTGCTGTAACAGTGCATAGTGTTGTAACAGTGCTGTAACAGTGCATAGTGCTGTAACAGTGCATAGTGCTGTAACAGTGCATAGTGTTGTAACAGTGCACAGTGCTGTAACAGTGCATAGTGTTGTAACAGTGCACAGTGCTGTAACAGTGCATAGTGTTGTAACAGTGCACAGTGCTGTAACAGTGCACAGTGCTATAACAATCAATCAATCAATCAATCTTTATTTGTATAGCGTCAATTCATAACAGGCGTTATCTGGAGACACTTTACAAAAGCAGGTAAAGGACCTTACTGTTTGTCTGTTAACATTAACAAAAGAGCAGGTAACAAGACCATGCTCATTGTTATGTTTACAAAAAGCAGGTAAAGGACCTTACTTATGGCTATGTTACAAGAGCCCAGCTTAATCCGTCATGGCGTGGCAAGAAAAAACTTCCTTTTAACAGGCAGAAATCTTCAGCAGACCCGGATCATGACGGAACAGCCATCTGCTAAACTGTGCTGGGCTTGAAAATGGGATGGGGGAGATGGGACAAGATGCAGAAAGAAGAATAGGATGGGATAGGTTGGGGGGGGGAGGGGTCTGGGCAGGCCATCCTCAGGGGGAGGGGGGGGGGGGTTGTTTGGGCAGGCCATCCTCACCAACAGTCCCAAGGAACCTAAGAGAGCTCAAGGAACCTAAGAGAGCTCAAAAGGAGAGGTTAGAATACAAAGATAGTGACAAGCTACTGCTTGTCACTATAGACATATCTTATTACTATAAGGTGAGAAAGCTGGGAGAGAAAGAGGGAGAGAGAGATAAGAGATCCTGGTGCCAGTTCCCCCGGTAGTCTAAGCCTATAGCAGCATAACTATGAGCTGGTCCTAAGCCAGCCCTAACTATAAGATTTATCAAAAAGAAAAGTTTTAAGTCTATTCTTAAAAGTACCTAGTGTGTCTGCCTCCCGGACCCCGACTGGTAGACGATTCCAAAGGAGCCTGATAACTAAAGGCTCTACCTCCCATAGTACTTTTAGAGACTATAGGCACCACAAGCAGGCCTGCATTCTGGGAACGTAATGTTCTTGATGGATAGTACGGTACAATTAACTCTTTAAGATAGGATGGTGCCTGACCGTTTAGAGCTTTGTAGGTGAGCAGAAGGATTTTAAATTCTATTCTAGATTTTATAGGGAGCCAATGGAGAGAAGCCAATACAGGAGTCATGTGGTCCCTTTTCCTCGTTCTAGTCAGAACACGAGCTGCAGCGTTTTGGACGAGTTGGAGGGTCTTTAGAGATTTACCATAGCACCCTGCTAAAATAGAATTACAGTAATCCAACCTGGAGGTAACAAATGCATGAACTAATTTTTCAGCATCATGTTGTGACAGGATCTGTCTGATCTTAGAGATATTACCAAGGTGAAAATAAGCTGTCCTTGAAATGTGTTTAATGTAGGAATCAAAGGACATATCCTGATCAAACAGAACTCCTAGGTTTCTAACAGTGGTACTAGAGGCTACACTAATACTACTAAGGGCCGTCATATCATCAGAGAAAGTCTCTCTAAGGTTCTTAGGTCCAATCACTAGAACTTCAGTCTTGTCTGAGTTGAGCAGTAAGAAGTTTCTGGTCATCCAGGTCCTGATGTCCTTGACGCAGGCTTCTAGTTTACGAAGCTGGTTGGTGTCTTCTGGCTTCATTGCTATGTAGAGCTGAGTATCGTCTGCATAGCAATGAAAGTTCATGGAGTGTTTTCTCATAATACTACCTAGAGGAAGCATATATAATGTAAAGAGAATCGGACCAAGCACTGATCCTTGAGGCACTCCATGGCTAACTTTGGTGTACAAAGAGGACTCATCATGAACATGCACAAACTGAGACCTGTCTGACAAATAGGATCTAAACCAACTTAGAGCAGTCCCTGTAACTCCAAGTCATTGTTCTAGTCTCTGTAACAGAATCTGATGGTCAATTGTATCAAAAGCAGCACTAAGATCTAACAGGACAAGCACAGATAGAAGTCCCCTGTCTGAGGCTAACAGAAGATCATTTGTTACTCTAACAAGTGCAGTCTCAGTGCTATGGTAAGCTCTAAATCCCGACTGGAACTCCTCAAACAAGCTGTTGTTGTGGAGAAAATCACACAACTGATTAGCTACCACTTTCTCTAAGATCTTGGAGATAAAAGGAAGGTTAGATATAGGTCTATAGTTAGCTAGAGTTCCTGAATCAAGAGTAGGCTTTTTAAGGAGCGGTTTAATTACAGCTACTTTATCAGTGCTGTAACAGTGCATAGTGCTGTAACAGTGCTGTAACAGTGCATAGTGTTGTAACAGTGCATAGTGTTGTAACAGTGCATAGTGTTGTAACAGTGCATAGTGCTGTAACAGTGCATAGTGTTGTAACAGTGCATAGTGTTGTAACAGTGCATAGTGCTGTAACAGTACATAGTGTTGTATCAGTGCACAGTGCTGTATCAGTGCATAGTGCTGTAACAGTGCATAGTGCTGTAACAGTGCATCGTGGTGTAACAGTGCATAGTGCTGTAACAGTGCATAGTGTTGTAACAGTGCATAGTGTTGTAACAGTGCATAGTGTTGTAACAGTGCATAGTGCTGTAACAGTGCATAGTGTTGTAACAGTGCATAGTGTTGTAACAGTGCATAGTGCTGTAACAGTGCATAGTGGTGTAACAGTGCATAGTGCTGTAACAGTGCATAGTGCTGTAACAGTGCATAGTGCTGTAACAGTGTTGTAACAGTGCATAGTGCTGTAACAGTGTTGTAACAGTGCATAGTGTTGTAACAGTGCATAGTGTTGTAACAGTGCATAGTGTTGTAACAGTGCATAGTGTTGTAACAGTGCATAGTGCTGTAACAGTGCACAGTGTTGTAACAGTGCATAGTGCTGTAACAGTGTTGTAACACTGCATAGTGCTGTAACAGTGCACAGTGTTGTAACAGTGCATAGTGCTGTAACAGTGCATAGTGCTGTAACAGTGCATAGTGTTGTAACAGTGCATAGTGTTGTAACAGTGCATAGTGTTGTAACAGTGCATAGTGTTGTAACAGTGCATAGTGTTGTAACAGTGCATAGTGTTGTAACAGTGCATAGTGTTGTAACAGTGCATAGTGTTGTAACAGTGCATAGTGCTGTAACAGTGCACAGTGTTGTAACAGTGCATAGTGTTGTAACAGTGCTGTAACAGTGCATAGTGCTGTAACAGTGCATAGTGTTGTAACAGTGCATAGTGCTGTAACAGTGCTGTAACAGTGCATAGTGCTGTAACAGTGCACAGTGTTGTAACAGTACATAGTGTTGTATCAGTGCACAGTGTTGTAACAGTACATAGTGCTGTAACAGTGCATAGTGTTGTAACAGTGCTGTAACAGTGCATAGTGCTGTAACAGTGCATAGTGCTGTAACAGTGCATAGTGCTGTAACAGTACATAGTGCTGTAACAGTGCATAGTGTTGTAACAGTGCTGTAACAGTGCATAGTGCTGTAACAGTGCATAGTGTTGTAACAGTGCTGTAACAGTGCATAGTGTTGTAACAGTGCATAGTGCTGTAACAGTGCATAGTGTTGTAACAGTGCATAGTGCTGTAACAGTGCATAGTGTTGTAACAGTGCATAGTGCTGTAACAGTGCATAGTGCTGTAACAGTGCATAGTGCTGTAACAGTGCATAGTGTTGTAACAGTGCATAGTGTTGTAACAGTGCATAGTGTTGTAACAGTGCTGTAACAGTGCATAGTGCTGTAACAGTGCATAGTGCTGTAACAGTGCATAGTGCTGTAACAGTGCATAGTGTTGTAACAGTGCATAGTGTTGTAACAGTGCACAGTGCTGTAACAGTGCATAGTGCTGTAACAGTGCATAGTGCTGTAACAGTGCATAGTGTTGTAACAGTGCATAGTGTTGTAACAGTGCTGTAACAGTGCATAGTGGTGTAACAGTGCTGTAACAGTGCATAGTGCTGTAACAGTGCATAGTGGTGTAACAGTGCTGTAACAGTGCATAGTGCTGTAACAGTGCATAGTGTTGTAACAGTACATAGTGTTGTATCAGTGCACAGTGTTGTATCAGTGCACAGTGTTGTAACAGTACATAGTGCTGTAACAGTGCATAGTGCTGTAACAGTGCATAGTGTTGTAACAGTGCATAGTGTTGTAACAGTGCATAGTGCTGTAACAGTGCTGTAACAGTGCATAGTGTTGTAACAGTGCATAGTGCTGTAACAGTGCATAGTGTTGTAACAGTGCGTAGTGCTGTAACAGTGCATAGTGTTGTAACAGTGCATAGTGCTGTAACAGTGCATAGTGTTGTAACAGTGCATAGTGCTGTAACAGTGTTGTATCAGTGCACAGTGCTGTAACAGTGCATAGTGCTGTAACAGTGCATAGTGCTGTAACAGTGCATAGTGCTGTAACAGTGCATAGTGCTGTAACAGTGCATAGTGTTGTATCAGTGCACAGTGCTGTAACAGTGCATAGTGTTGTAACAGTGCATAGTGCTGTAACAGTGCATAGTGTTGTATCAGTGCACAGTGCTGTAACAGTGCATAGTGCTGTAACAGTGCATAGTGCTGTAACAGTGCATAGTGTTGTATCAGTGCACAGTGCTGTAACAGTGCATAGTGCTGTAACAGTGCATAGTGTTGTATCAGTGCATAGTGTTGTATCAGTGCATAGTGCTGTAACAGTGCATAGTGCTGTAACAGTGCATAGTGCTGTAACAGTGCATAGTGCTGTAACAGTGCATAGTGCTGTAACAGTACATAGTGCTGTAACAGTGCATAGTGTTGTAACAGTGCTGTAACAGTGCATAGTGCTGTAACAGTGCATAGTGTTGTAACAGTGCTGTAACAGTGCATAGTGTTGTAACAGTGCATAGTGCTGTAACAGTGCATAGTGTTGTAACAGTGCATAGTGCTGTAACAGTGCATAGTGTTGTAACAGTGCATAGTGCTGTAACAGTGCATAGTGTTGTAACAGTGCATAGTGTTGTAACAGTGCATAGTGCTGTAACAGTGCATAGTGCTGTAACAGTGCATAGTGCTGTAACAGTGCATAGTGTTGTAACAGTGCATAGTGTTGTAACAGTGCATAGTGTTGTAACAGTGCTGTAACAGTGCATAGTGCTGTAACAGTGCATA
Organism: Symphodus melops; assembly: GCF_947650265.1. Taxonomy (NCBI): domain Eukaryota; kingdom Metazoa; phylum Chordata; class Actinopteri; order Labriformes; family Labridae; genus Symphodus; species Symphodus melops. The sequence goes on along the minus strand of NW_027636701.1, from coordinate 12,712 downwards.
GTGCTGTAACAGTGCATAGTGCTGTAACAGTGCATAGTGTTGTAACAGTGCATAGTGTTGTAACAGTGCACAGTGCTGTAACAGTGCATAGTGCTGTAACAGTGCATAGTGCTGTAACAGTGCATAGTGTTGTAACAGTGCATAGTGTTGTAACAGTGCTGTAACAGTGCATAGTGGTGTAACAGTGCTGTAACAGTGCATAGTGCTGTAAC
>NW_027636701.1:0-7500 GCF_947650265.1 Symphodus melops | reverse complement strand
ACTCCACAGGGGTCTGTCCTAACCACTAACCCCTAACCCCTAACTCCTAACTCCTAACTCCTAACCACTAACCCCTAAACCCTAACTCCTAACCACTAACTCCTAACTCCTAACCACTAACTCCTAACTCCTAACCACTAACTCCTAACTCCTAACTCCTAACCCCTAACTCCTAACTCCTAACCCCTAACTCCTAACCCCTAACTCCTAACCCCTAACTCCTAACTCCTAACTCCTAACCCCTAACTCCTAACTCCTAACTCCTAACCCCTAACTCCTAACCCCTAACTCCTAACCCCTAACTCCTAACTCCTAACTCCTAAACCCTAACTCCTAACTCCTAACTCCTAACTCCTAACCCCTAAACCCTAACTCCTAACTCCTAACCCCTAACTCCTAACCCCTAACTCCTAACCCCTAACTCCTAACCCCTAACTCCTAACCCCTAACCCCTAACCCCTAACTCCTAACTCCTAACCCCTAACTCCTAACTCCTAACCACTATACCAAACAAAATGAATCTTTATGTTAGGCGCAGCTCTGTTCCTGCTCACCCTGTATCTGTGTGTGTGTATGTTTATGTGTGTGTCTGTGTGTGTGTGTGTGTGTGTGTGCGTGTGTGTGTGTGTGTGTGTCATGTTTGAGTGACAGTCAGGAGGAACATGAAGAAGCTGCAGCTCTGATGAAAGCTGCCTGTTGTCTCGTGCTGCGTGTCCTGAACAGAGCGTCCTTTCTCTCCTGACCAGCAGGGGAACAAAGGAGTCTAAACATCATGATGAATATGAAGTCATGTTGGCGGCTTCGCCTCCAGACAGACGGATGTTCATGGACATATGCAGAGTCTTTGTCTTTCTGTGTGATCCATTCATCACAACATCACAACCTTCAGAATAAAAGCTTCTCTGTCACTTAGTGAGGAAATGAATCAAATGACAGACATGAAGTGATAAAGAATCTAAATTAAACAAGTAACTCCTCACATGAGAGGAATGTCACCATGAATGTTAATCAACAGCTTCAAATAGAATAAAAATAATTATTTATTTGTCTCTGTCTCCAGCCAGCAGACGGGACACTTCGTCATGTCTCCCATCTTAAACTCTATTTTTTTATCTGATGGATAAAACATGTCAGCGATCGTCATCAGCATGTTAACATCAGGGACGCTTCATTATCACCAGGGACTCCACACTGTCCAGCACTCGTCCCCGCTCAGCCTGCTCTCTTGTAAGGACAGCGTCCTGTCCCGTAAGGACTGTGTCCTCCCCTGTAAAGACAGCGTCCTGTACTGTAAGGACTGCGTCCTCTCCTGTAAGGACGCCGTCCTCTCCTGTAAGGACGCCGTCCTCTCCTCTAAGGATGCCGTCCTGTCCCGTAAGGACTGCGTTCTCCCCTGTAAGGACTGTGTCCTCTCCCGTATGGACTGCGTCCTCTCCCGTATGGACGGCGTCCTCTCCCGTATGGACGGCGTCCTCCCCTGTAAGGACGCCGTTCTCTCCTGTAAGGACGGCGTTCTCTCCTCTAAGGATGCCATCCTGTCCCGTAAGGACTGCGTCCTCTCCTGTAAGGACGCCGTCCTCTCCTCTAAGGATGCCGTCCTGTCCCGTAAGGACAGCGTCCTGTCCCGTAAGTACTGCGTCCTCTCCTGTAAGGACGGCGTCCTCTCCTGTAAGGACGGTGTTCTGTAACCATAGTTCAGTTCTTAATAGTTTTAGAGATAGACTCATTATTTTCTGTCCTGTCGTGGCCCCGTTAAGAAAAGACAGGAAGTTGGCAACAGGAAGTCATCATCAGGAAGAACAGGTGTCACATGGCTTTAGTCTTCTGAACAGCATTCCTCAATCGCCTGTTTCCATCTGCAGACATCTCATGCCATACGTAGCATCGTCGGTATGTAAGGTCATTTTACATCTTGATGTTCAATTGTAATTCATTATTTGTCGTTTAGAATATTGTTACGAGGAGTTTGTTACAAAATGCTAACAAGCTGCATTATGCAAAGAAAGAAGTGGTTCTTAAAGTAGAGAAGGCACAACTAGAGGCAACAATGAATGTGTTATCATTGGAGCAAGAAACAGCCGCAGATATGGCCGAAGCAGAAGTCTTGGAGGCAGCCGTTGACTGCAGTGAGTGAAGTAGCTCCAAATGTTATCTCCACCAACTGTTCGCTGCCCCTCTTGATCCCAGGGAGCCTACCAAAGAATATGTAGCTGAGCAGGCTAAAGTGCAACCTAAAATACAGTTTGCACCAACACTGCCTGAGCAATCTCGAGACATGATCAGAAATGCAGAGCCACTGAAAATGTGCCCTATCCAAACACCTAACCTCTAAGAAGAGTCAAGCCAAGCAGGTATTGATTTTTTCTCTGATAACAGATCCACGACCACAACTCACTCCACATACGCATCTCTACTCGTCTCCACAAGAGCAAGATAATCATCGCACATATGGAGTTAGGTCTAGAAATCACAGCCCTTCTGCTCCCTCTATACCCAACTACACACCTCGGCACCATGACCATACAAATATGACTGACCTCGTCAGATATCTCGCTCGCCGCGAGTTAGTCACCACAGGCATGACCAAATTCAATGACCAACCACAAAGCTAAAGAGCCTGGAAACGGTCCTTTAAGAATGCAGTCATGGGCCTTGATTTGACAGCCAGTGAGGAAGTGGACTTGTTGGTCAAGTGGTTGGGAAAAGATTCAACTGAACACGCAAAACGAAACAGGGCTGTGCAGGTGAACTACCCAGTTCGAGGACTTGGGATGATATGGGAAAGATTAGATGCATGTTACAGAGCCCCGGACGTGATAGAGGATGCACTTTTCCAACGCATCAATAGTTTTCCAAAAATCTCCAATAGAGAGTATTCCAAACTCCACGAATTGAGTGACCTCCTCATGGAACTGGAAGCAGCAAAGTCTGACGGAGACCTCCCAGGCCTTCAATATCTAGACACAGCACGGGGAATAAATCCTTTGGTCCAAAAGTTGCCTTTTGGCCTACAAGAGAAATGGCTTTCTCTTGGTTTCAGCTACAAGCAACAGCACCATATCTCTTTCCCCCCTTTTGAAGTTTTTGTCAACTTCATCAGACAAGAAGCAAGACTAAGAAACAACCCAAGCTTTAAGTTTACAGTGCAGGCTGACAAACAAGCAAAAGGAAACCTCAGTCCACAAAACAGATGTACTTCATACAGTTCCTCTTGCTGCAGACAAAAGTGATATTAAAGCCGATGACCATGACAGACTGTGCCCCATCCATAAAAGGCCACATCTACTTCAGGAGTGCAGAGCTTTCCGTGAAAACCCTTTGGATGAACGCAAAGCATTCCTGAAAGAAAAAGGGATTTTTTTAATAAAATGCTGCACATCCACTAAACACATTGCTAAAAATTGTAAGTACAAGACAAAATGTCTAGAGTGTGGAAGTGAGATGCATATGTCTGCACTACATCCTGGACCAACTCCGTGGATTGTACCATGCCCCTCTGAAGAGCACGGCGGGGAGCAAGACCCTTCTCCATCTTCAGAGGTCATCACTCACTGCACAGAAGTTTGCGGATTTGATCAAAGTCACAGATCATGCTCTAAGATCTGCCTCGTTAAGATCTACCCTGCTGGCCATCGGGATAAAGCCATAAAGGTCTGTGCTATCATTGATGAGCATAGCAATAAATCTTTAGCCCGTCCGGAGTTCTTCGATGCCTTCAACGTCCAAGGCCCTACTTCTCCATACTCTCTTAGGACCTGCTCTGGAGTAATAGAGAAGACCGGTAGAAGAGCTCTCGGCTACCAAATCGAATCCATTGACGAGAAGTCAATGGTCGGCTCTTTACCGAGCCTCTTGGAATGTAATGATATCCCTGACAACAGGTCAGAAATTCCAACGCCTAGTGCTGCATCCTACTAACCTCACTTAAAAGCAGTGGCTAATTTCATTCCAGTGCTTGATCCAAAAGCTCCCATCATGCTTCTCCTCGGGCGAGACATCATTTCAGTCCACAAAGTGCGCAAGCAGTTGCTCCCTACTTGGGCTGGGTGATAGTAGGCAACGTGTGCTTGGGAAGTGTTCACACGGTGTCCTGTTTGGGAAGTTATAATGATCAGGTTCTTCACCTGACTTTAAAACAGGAGTCGTCATCGGGCCTGACACGTGGGACAGGTGTCTACAGACCAGGTGTCTACAGACCAGGTGTCTACAGACCAGGTGTCTACAGACCAGGTGTCTTCAGACCAGGTGTCTACAGACCAGGTGTCTACAGACCAGGTGTCTACAGACCAGGTGTCTACAGACCAGGTGTCTTCAGACCAGGTGTCTTCAGACCAGGTGTCTTCAGACCAGGTGTCTTCAGACCAGATGTCTTCAGACCAGGTGTCCTGAGTGAACAGTGGAGGTGTTGATCAGGTGACCTCTGAGCTCACGTCTCGCTGCATGTGAAGGTTCACGGTGAAACACACAGACTCAGGTCCAGGCTGCTGCACCAGTGTTTGCGTGCACACGGTCACACGGTCACACGGTCACACGGTCACACGGTCACACGGTCACATGGTCAGTGTGAAGCTGATCACAGCTGTGTTTGTTCACTATCATTCCAATCAGCTGTTTCAGTACAGTATGAGTGTGTGTGTGTGTGTGTGTGTGTGTGTGTGTGTGTGTGTGTGAGTGTGAGTGTGTGTGTGTGTGTGTGTGTGTGTGAACGTTGGAGCTGGGACCGGATGCAGAAAAGGTTTTGGACTCTGATTTCTTGTGTCACGTTTTGGATCCATTGCATCGTCCTGCATCCTTTATCAGGAGCAGATCCTCATCAGGGTCAGGTTCAGCATCAGGGTCAGGATCAGGGTCAGGGTCAGGATCAGGGTCAGGGTCAGGGTCAGGGTCAGGGTCAGGGGGAGGGGGAGGACTCTCAGACCAGGATGTTGACAGGGACGTGGGGCTGTTAGCAGATCCTGCTGTAGTGTCAGACTGAGTCGCTCAGAACAACAGACCCGAGCAAACACAGGAATGTGGACTGAACTGGATCAGCATGGATACTCAGTGTCGAGCAGCTGGAGGTCGTTCAGGTCGTTCAGGTCGTTTAGGTCGTTCAGGACGTTCAGGTCGTCCAGGTCGTTTAGGTAGTTCAGGTCGTCCAGGTCGTTTAGGTAGTTCAGGTTGTTCAGGACGTTCAGGTCGTTTAGGACGTTCAGGTCGTTTAGGACGTTCAGGTCGTCCAGGTCGTTCAGGTCGTTTAGGTCGTTCAGGTCGTTTAGGTTACTCAGGTCGTTTAGGTCGTTCAGGTCGTCCAGGTCGTTTAGGTCATTTAGGTCACTCAGGTCGTTTAGGTCGTTCAGGTCGTTTAGGACGTTCAGGTTGTTCAGGACGTTCAGGTCGTTTAGGACGTTCAGGTCGTTTAGGACGTTCAGGTCGTTTAGGACGTTCAGGTCGTTTAGGTCGTTCAGGTCGTTCAGGACGTTCAGGTCGTCCAGGTCGTTTAGGTAGTTCAGGTTGTTCAGGACGTTCAGGTCGTTCAGGTCGTTCAGGTCGTTCAGGTCGTTTAGGTTACTCAGGTCGTTTAGGTCGTTCAGGTCGTTTAGGACGTTCAGGTCGTTTAGGACGTTCAGGTCGTTTAGGACGTTCAGGTCGTTCAGGTCGTTTAGGTTACTCAGGTCGTTTAGGTCGTTCAGGTCGTCCAGGTCGTTTAGGTCATTTAGGTCACTCAGGTCGTTTAGGTCGTTTAGGTTGTTCAGGACGTTCAGGTCGTTTAGGTCGTTCAGGTCGTTCAGGTCGTTTAGGTTACTCAGGTCGTTTAGGTCGTTCAGGTCGTCCAGGTCGTTTAGGTCATTTAGGTCACTCAGGTCGTTCAGGTCGTTCAGGTCGTTTAGGTCGTTCAGGTCGTTCAGGTCGTCCAGGTCGTTTAGGTCGTTCAGGTCGTTCAGGTCGTTCAGGTCGTCCAGGTCGTTTAGGTCCTTCAGGTCCTTCAGGTCCTTCAGGTCGTTTAGGTCACTCAGGTCATTCAGGTCCTTCAGGTCATTCAGGTCATTCAGGTCCTTCAGGTCGTTCAGGTCGTTCAGGTCGTTCAGGTCGTTCACCTGATGTTCACATGTGATCAGCTGATTGTCTCTGTGTCTCAGATCCAGACGGACAAAGAGTTCAGTCCTGCTCAGCCCCGCCCTGAACCCAGAACCACCACAGGTACAGGTGAGACACACACACACACACACACATACACACACACACACACACACACGTATACACATACACACACACACACATACACACACACACACACACACACACACACACGTATACACATACACACACATACACGTATACACACACAAACATACACACACACACACACACACACGTATACACATACACACACATACACACACACACACACACATACACACACACACACACACACACACACGTATACACACACATACACGTATACACACACAAACATACACACACACACGTATACACACACAAACATACACACACACACACGTATACACACACAAACATACACACACATAAACATACACACACATACACACACACATACATGCACACACGTATACACATACACAAACATACACACACACACACGTATACACACACAAACATACACACACATAAACATACACACACATACACACACACATACATGCACACACGTATACACATACACAAACATACACACACACACACGTATACACACACAAACATACACACACATAAACATACACACACACACACACACACCTTCTTACCTGACCAGGTAACGTCTCTCTCTCTCTCTAACAGACGTCCTCCCAGAGTCAGACGAGTGTGTGTCGCTGTGTTTGACGCGCACACACAGGGACGGTGTGATGGGCCGTCCTGAGCTGGACGACTGTGTCTTTAAAAAGGTTTGACCACCTGAAACACACACACACACACACACACACACACACACACACACACACACACACACACACACACACCCTCTCTCTCTCTCTCTCTCTCTCTCTGTCTCTCGCTTTCTCTCAGGTGAAAATCTGATTGGCCACCTCCGATGCCACACCCAAGTCCTAATCTGTGATTGGCTGTTTGCCTTTTTAGGGGCGGGGCTGCAGTACCCACTTTAAACACTGGGGGGGCTGCAGTACCCACTTTAAACACTGGGGGGGCTGCAGTACTCACTTTAAACACTGGGGGGGCTGCAGTACCCACTTTAAACACTGGGGGGCTGCAGTACCCACTTTAAACACTGGGGGGCTGCAGTACCCACTTTAAACACTGGGGGGCTGCAGTACCCACTTTAAACACTGGGGGGCAGAGTTAGTTATTATGAGGCAGAGTTCCCCCTGAGCGCTGTCTGACAGGAACCTTTCAAAATAAAAGCTTCATAAGGACTGTGAAAACGAGAGGAGCACTTCTTGTATCCTTCGAAGCGCCTTGCTCGTGGAAGGAACTTCTTCCAAACTAGCTGGAGACAAACTTATAACCAAAAGACATGAGTGA
>NW_027636702.1:5000-14682 GCF_947650265.1 Symphodus melops | reverse complement strand
TGTAGTTAGTTACAGACTGTATAGATGACTGTAGTTAGTTACAGGCTGTATAGATGACTGTAGTTAGTTACAGGCTGTATAGATGACTGTAGTTAGTTACAGACTGTATAGATGACTGTAGTTAGTTACAGGCTGTATAGATGACTGTAGTTAGTTACAGGCTGTATAGATAGTGACTGTAGTTAGTTACAGGCTGTATAGATGACTGTAGTTAGTTACAGGCTGTATAGATGACTGTAGTTAGTTACAGACTGTATAGATGACTGTAGTTAGTTACAGGCTGTATAGATGACTGTAGTTAGTTACAGGCTGTATAGATAGTGACTGTAGTTAGTTACAGGCTGTATAGATGACTGTAGTTAGTTACAGGCTGTATAGATGACTGTAGTTAGTTACAGGCTGTATAGATAGTGACTGTAGTTAGTTACAGGCTGTATAGATGACTGTAGTTAGTTACAGGCTGTATAGATGACTGTAGTTAGTTACAGACTGTATAGATGACTGTAGTTAGTTACAGGCTGTATAGATGACTGTAGTTAGTTACAGGCTGTATAGATAGTGACTGTAGTTAGTTACAGGCTGTATAGATGACTGTAGTTAGTTACAGGCTGTATAGATGACTGTAGTTAGTTACAGACTGTATAGATGACTGTAGTTAGTTACAGGCTGTATAGATAGTGACTGTAGTTAGTTACAGGCTGTATAGATAGTGACTGTAGTTAGTTACAGGCTGTATAGATGACTGTAGTTAGTTACAGGCTGTATAGATGACTGTAGTTAGTTACAGGCTGTATAGATAGTGACTGTAGTTAGTTACAGGCTGTATAGATGACTGTAGTTAGTTACAGGCTGTATAGATGACTGTAGTTAGTTACAGACTGTATAGATGACTGTAGTTAGTTACAGGCTGTATAGATGACTGTAGTTAGTTACAGGCTGTATAGATGACTGTAGTTAGTTACAGGCTGTATAGATAGTGACTGTAGTTAGTTACAGACTGTATAGATGACTGTAGTTAGTTACAGGCTGTATAGATAGTGACTGTAGTTAGTTACAGGCTGTATAGATAGTGACTGTAGTTAGTTACAGACTGTATAGATGACTGTAGTTAGTTACAGACTGTATAGATGACTGTAGTTAGTTACAGACTGTATAGATGACTGTAGTTAGTTACAGGCTGTATAGATGACTGTAGTTAGTTACAGGCTGTATAGATGACTGTAGTTAGTTACAGACTGTATAGATGACTGTAGTTAGTTACAGACTGTATAGATAGTGACTGTAGTTAGTTACAGGCTGTATAGATGACTGTAGTTAGTTACAGACTGTATAGATGACTGTAGTTAGTTACAGACTGTATAGATGACTGTAGTTAGTTACAGGCTGTATAGATGACTGTAGTTAGTTACAGGCTGTATAGATGACTGTAGTTAGTTACAGACTGTATAGATGACTGTAGTTAGTTACAGACTGTATAGATGACTGTAGTTAGTTACAGGCTGTATAGATGACTGTAGTTAGTTACAGGCTGTATAGATGACTGTAGTTAGTTACAGGCTGTATAGATAGTGACTGTAGTTAGTTACAGGCTGTATAGATGACTGTAGTTAGTTACAGGCTGTATAGATGACTGTAGTTAGTTACAGGCTGTATAGATGACTGTAGTTAGTTACAGGCTGTATAGATGACTGTAGTTAGTTACAGGCTGTATAGATGACTGTAGTTAGTTACAGACTGTATAGATGACTGTAGTTAGTTACAGGCTGTATAGATGACTGTAGTTAGTTACAGGCTGTATAGATGACTGTAGTTAGTTACAGACTGTATAGATGACTGTAGTTAGTTACAGACTGTATAGATGACTGTAGTTAGTTACAGACTGTATAGATGACTGTAGTTAGTTACAGGCTGTATAGATGACTGTAGTTAGTTACAGACTGTATAGATGACTGTAGTTAGTTACAGGCTGTATAGATGACTGTAGTTAGTTACAGGCTGTATAGATGACTGTAGTTAGTTACAGGCTGTATAGATGACTGTAGTTAGTTACAGGCTGTATAGATGACTGTAGTTAGTTACAGGCTGTATAGATGACTGTAGTTAGTTACAGGCTGTATAGATAGTGACTGTAGTTAGTTACAGGCTGTATAGATGACTGTAGTTAGTTACAGGCTGTATAGATAGTGACTGTAGTTAGTTACAGGCTGTATAGATGACTGTAGTTAGTTACAGGCTGTATAGATAGTGACTGTAGTTAGTTACAGACTGTATAGATGACTGTAGTTAGTTACAGACTGTATAGATGACTGTAGTTAGTTACAGACTGTATAGATGACTGTAGTTAGTTACAGGTTGTATAGATGACTGTAGTTAGTTACAGGCTGTATAGATGACTGTAGTTAGTTACAGGCTGTATAGATAGTGACTGTAGTTAGTTACAGGCTGTATAGATGACTGTAGTTAGCTACAGACTGTATAGATGACTGTAGTTAGTTACAGACTGTATAGATAGTGACTGTAGTTAGTTACAGGCTGTATAGATGACTGTAGTTAGTTACAGACTGTATAGATGACTGTAGTTAGTTACAGACTGTATAGATGACTGTAGTTAGTTACAGGCTGTATAGATGACTGTAGTTAGTTACAGGCTGTATAGATGACTGTAGTTAGTTACAGGCTGTATAGATAGTGACTGTAGTTAGTTACAGGCTGTATAGATGACTGTAGTTAGTTACAGGCTGTATAGATGACTGTAGTTAGTTACAGGCTGTATAGATAGTGACTGTAGTTAGTTACAGGCTGTATAGATGACTGTAGTTAGTTACAGACTGTATAGATGACTGTAGTTAGTTACAGGCTGTATAGATGACTGTAGTTAGTTACAGGCTGTATAGATAGTGACTGTAGTTAGTTACAGACTGTATAGATGACTGTAGTTAGTTACAGACTGTATAGATGACTGTAGTTAGTTACAGACTGTATAGATGACTGTAGTTAGTTACAGGCTGTATAGATGACTGAAGTTAGTTACAGGCTGTATAGATGACTGTAGTTAGTTACAGGCTGTATAGATGACTGTAGTTAGTTACAGGCTGTATAGATGACTGTAGTTAGTTACAGGCTGTATAGATGACTGTAGTTAGTTACAGGCTGTATAGATGACTGAAGTTAGTTACAGGCTGTATAGATGACTGTAGTTAGTTACAGGCTGTATAGATGACTGTAGTTAGTTACAGGCTGTATAGATGACTGTAGTTAGTTACAGGCTGTATAGATGACTGTAGTTAGTTACAGGCTGTATAGATGACTGTAGTTAGTTACAGGCTGTATAGATGACTGTAGTTAGTTACAGGCTGTATAGATGACTGTAGTTAGTTACAGACTGTATAGATGACTGTAGTTAGTTACAGGCTGTATAGATGACTGAAGTTAGTTACAGGCTGTATAGATGACTGTAGTTAGTTACAGACTGTATAGATGACTGTAGTTAGTTACAGACTGTATAGATGACTGTAGTTAGTTACAGACTGTATAGATAGTGACTGTAGTTAGTTACAGGCTGTATAGATGACTGTAGTTAGTTACAGGCTGTATAGATGACTGTAGTTAGTTACAGGCTGTATAGATAGTGACTGTAGTTAGTTACAGGCTGTATAGATGACTGTAGTTAGTTACAGACTGTATAGATGACTGTAGTTAGTTACAGACTGTATAGATGACTGTAGTTAGTTACAGGCTGTATAGATGACTGTAGTTAGTTACAGGCTGTATAGATGACTGTAGTTAGTTACAGGCTGTATAGATAGTGACTGTAGTTAGTTACAGACTGTATAGATGACTGTAGTTAGTTACAGGCTGTATAGATGACTGTAGTTAGTTACAGGCTGTATAGATGACTGTAGTTAGTTACAGGCTGTATAGATGACTGTAGTTAGTTACAGGCTGTATAGATGACTGTAGTTAGTTACAGACTGTATAGATGACTGTAGTTAGTTACAGGCTGTATAGATGACTGTAGTTAGTTACAGGCTGTATAGATGACTGTAGTTAGTTACAGACTGTATAGATGACTGTAGTTAGTTACAGGCTGTATAGATGACTGTAGTTAGTTACAGACTGTATAGATGACTGTAGTTAGTTACAGACTGTATAGATGACTGTAGTTAGTTACAGACTGTATAGATGACTGTAGTTAGTTACAGGCTGTATAGATGACTGTAGTTAGTTACAGACTGTATAGATGACTGTAGTTAGTTACAGGCTGTATAGATGACTGTAGTTACACTCAACAAAAATATAAACGCAACACTTTTGTTTTTGCTCCCATTTGTCATGAGATGGACTCAAAGATCTAAAATTCATTCCAGATACACAATATTACCATTTCTCTCAAACATTGTTCATAAATCTGTCTAAATGTGTGATAGTGAGCACTTTTGCTTTGCTGAGATAATCCATCCCACCTCACAGGTGTGCCACATCAAGATGCTCATCAGACACCATGATTAGTGCACAGGTGTACCTTATACTGCCCACAATAAAAGGCCACTCTGAAATGTGCAGTTTTGTCTCACAGCAAAATGCCACAGATGGCGCAAGCATTGAGGGAGCGTGCAATTGGCATGCTGACAGCAGGAATGTCAACCAGATCTGTTGCTCGGGCATTGAATGTTCATTTCTCCACCATAAGCCGTCTCCAAAGGCGTTTCAGAGAATATGGCAGTACATCCAACCGGCCTCACAACCGCAGACCACGTGTAACCACACCAGCCCAGGACCTCCACATCCAGCAGGTTCACCTCCAAGATCGTCTGAGACCAGCTACTCAGACAGCTGCTGAAACAATTGGTTTGCATAACCAAAGAATTTCTGCACAAACTGTCAGAAACCGTCTCAGGGAAGCTCAACTGCATGCTCGTCGTCCTCATCGGGGTCTTAACCTGACTCCAGATCGTCGCCGTAACAGACTTGAGTGGGCAAATGCTCACATTCGATGGCGTCTGGCACGTTGGAGAGGTGTTCTCTTCACGGATGAATCTCGGTTTACATTGTTCAGGGCAGATGGCAGACAGCGTGTGTGGCGTCGTGTGGGTGAGCGCTTTGCTGATGTCAATGTTGTGGATCGAGTGGCCCATGGTGGTGGTGGGGTTATGGTATGGGCAGGCATCTGTTATGGACGAAGAACACAGGTGCATTTTATTGATGGCATTTTGAATGCACAGAGATACCGTGATGAGATCCTGAGGCCCATTGTTGTGCCATACATCCATGAACATCACCTCATGTTTCAGCAAGATAATGCACGGCCCCATGTTGCAAGGATCTGTACACAATTCTTGGAAGCTGAAAATGTCCCAGTTCTTGCATGGCCAGCATACTCACCGGACATGTCACCCATTGAGCATGTTTGGGATGTGCTTGACCGGCGTATACGACAGCGCGTACCAGTTCCCACTAATATCCAGCAACTTCGCACAGCCATTGAAGAGGAGTGGACCAACATTCCACAGGCCACAATTGACAATCTGATAAACTCTATGCGAAGAAGATGTGTTGCACTGCATGAGGCAAATGGTGGTCACACCAGATACTGACTGGTTCTGAGTCCCCAGACCCTCAATAAAGCAAAAACTGCACATTTCAGAGTGGCCTTTTATTGTGGACAGTCTAAGGTACACCTATGCACTAATCATGGTGTCTGATGAGCATCTTGATGTGGCACACCTGTGAGGTGGGATGGATTATCTCAGCAAAGCAAAAGTGCTCACTATCACACATTTAGACAGATTTATGAACAATGTTTGAGAGAAATGGTAATATTGTGTATCTGGAATGAATTTTAGATCTTTGAGTCCATCTCATGACAAATGGGAGCAAAAACAAAAGTGTTGCGTTTATATTTTTGTTGAGTATAGTTACAGGCTGTATAGATGACTGTAGTTAGTTACAGGCTGTATAGATAGTGACTGTAGTTAGTTACAGGCTGTATAGATGACTGTAGTTAGTTACAGGCTGTATAGATGACTGTAGTTAGTTACAGGCTGTATAGATAGTGACTGTAGTTAGTTACAGGCTGTATAGATGACTGTAGTTAGTTACAGGCTGTATAGATAGTGACTGTAGTTAGTTACAGGCTGTATAGATGACTGTAGTTAGTTACAGGCTGTATAGATGACTGTAGTTAGTTACAGGCTGTATAGATGACTGTAGTTAGTTACAGGCTGTATAGATGACTGTAGTTAGTTACAGGCTGTATAGATAGTGACTGTAGTTAGTTACAGGCTGTATAGATGACTGTAGTTAGTTACAGGCTGTATAGATGACTGTAGTTAGTTACAGGCTGTATAGATAGTGACTGTAGTTAGTTACAGGCTGTATAGATGACTGTAGTTAGTTACAGGCTGTATAGATGACTGTAGTTAGTTACAGGCTGTATAGATGACTGTAGTTAGTTACAGGCTGTATAGATGACTGTAGTTAGTTACAGGCTGTATAGATGACTGTAGTTAGTTACAGACTGTATAGATGACTGTAGTTAGTTACAGACTGTATAGATGACTGTAGTTAGTTACAGGCTGTATAGATGACTGTAGTTAGTTACAGACTGTATAGATGACTGTAGTTAGTTACAGACTGTATAGATGACTGTAGTTAGTTACAGGCTGTATAGATGACTGTAGTTAGTTACAGACTGTATAGATGACTGTAGTTAGTTACAGACTGTATAGATGACTGTAGTTAGTTACAGGCTGTATAGATGACTGTAGTTAGTTACAGGCTGTATAGATGACTGTAGTTAGTTACAGACTGTATAGATGACTGTAGTTAGTTACAGACTGTATAGATGACTGTAGTTAGTTACAGGCTGTATAGATGACTGTAGTTAGTTACAGGCTGTATAGATGACTGTAGTTAGTTACAGGCTGTATAGATGACTGTAGTTAGTTACAGACTGTATAGATGACTGTAGTTAGTTACAGACTGTATAGATGACTGTAGTTAGTTACAGGCTGTATAGATGACTCTAGTTAGTTACAGGCTGTATAGATAGTGACTGTAGTTAGTTACAGACTGTATAGATGACTGTAGTTAGTTACAGACTGTATAGATGACTGTAGTTAGTTACAGGCTGTATAGATGACTGTAGTTAGTTACAGGCTGTATAGATGACTGTAGTTAGTTACAGACTGTATAGATGACTGTAGTTAGTTACAGACTGTATAGATGACTGTAGTTAGTTACAGGCTGTATAGATGACTGTAGTTAGTTACAGACTGTATAGATGACTGTAGTTAGTTACAGGCTGTATAGATGACTGTAGTTAGTTACAGGCTGTATAGATAGTGACTGTAGTTAGTTACAGGCTGTATAGATGACTGTAGTTAGTTACAGACTGTATAGATGACTGTAGTTAGTTACAGACTGTATAGATGACTGTAGTTAGTTACAGGCTGTATAGATGACTGTAGTTAGTTACAGACTGTATAGATGACTGTAGTTAGTTACAGGCTGTATAGATGACTGTAGTTAGTTACAGGCTGTATAGATGACTGTAGTTAGTTACAGGCTGTATAGATGACTGTAGTTAGTTACAGACTGTATAGATGACTGTAGTTAGTTACAGGCTGTATAGATGACTGTAGTTAGTTACAGGCTGTATAGATGACTGTAGTTAGTTACAGACTGTATAGATGACTGTAGTTAGTTACAGGCTGTATAGATGACTGTAGTTAGTTACAGGCTGTATAGATGACTGTAGTTAGTTACAGGCTGTATAGATGACTGTAGTTAGTTACAGGCTGTATAGATGACTGTAGTTAGTTACAGACTGTATAGATGACTGTAGTTAGTTACAGGCTGTATAGATGACTGTAGTTAGTTACAGGCTGTATAGATGACTGTAGTTAGTTACAGACTGTATAGATGACTGTAGTTAGTTACAGGCTGTATAGATGACTGTAGTTAGTTACAGGCTGTATAGATGACTGTAGTTAGTTACAGACTGTATAGATGACTGTAGTTAGTTACAGGCTGTATAGATGACTGTAGTTAGTTACAGGCTGTATAGATGACTGTAGTTAGTTACAGGCTGTATAGATGACTGTAGTTAGTTACAGGCTGTATAGATGACTGTAGTTAGTTACAGGCTGTATAGATGACTGTAGTTAGTTACAGACTGTATAGATGACTGTAGTTAGTTACAGGCTGTATAGATGACTGTAGTTAGTTACAGGCTGTATAGATGACTGTAGTTAGTTACAGACTGTATAGATGACTGTAGTTAGTTACAGGCTGTATAGATGACTGTAGTTAGTTACAGGCTGTATAGATGACTGTAGTTAGTTACAGGCTGTATAGATAGTGACTGTGTGTCCTGGTGTTGTCGGTTGAATCTTCACACTGTGAGTGAAATAAATGAGATGGACTTTGATGAATAAATGAACAGTAGTTACATAAATCTTCTGCTCCCTTGCAGGATGTTTTTAAAGCTGCTTGGAGTCACTGACACTCCTCACAGCTGATTTATGAAACATGCTGCTGTGGTTGACAGTAGTGTTGAACTCTCGTATCATTTTACAACGCTGCATGTCCCAACAAAGTTCCAGATCAGGAGGTCATCGTATATGACCCCCCCCCCCCCCCCCCGGCAGCCCTGCAGCCTTCTGCCCGCCTGCATGCACGCTGAGAGCTGGCCAATCAGGAGAGAGTAGGCACAAGGAGAGGGGGGCTTAAAGAGACAGCAGCAGAGAGTGTTTTTACCCGACGTCAGTGTGAGATGATGCGATGCTGTAAAGCTGCTCTGTAGGTTTCACACACTGACATCGGTGAACACAAGGAGAGCTGAGGAACTTTCCTCTTTGTGTTTTACAAAAGTTTGCATCTGTCTGACGTGTGGACGTTAAAGTGTTAAATCCACAAACAGACTGAGAGGATCTGACTTTATACAAGGTCAGAGGTCATGGTTGTCTCTGTGAGATTGACAGCTCTTGTTTATGTTCGTCCTTTATGTTTACTTCCTGTCCCGCAGCTTCCTTCCTGTGTTTTCATAGATGCACACTGTAAAACTATGTTTATGGGGTGGTTGTTTGTTGTTATTGGAAGGCGCAGCTGTCAATCAGTGTGACTGACAGAACCTGGACCCGGTGCTCATAGTTATTATAAAGAAGCCTCTTCAGCCTTCTCAGAGACTTCCTGTTTACACTTGTCCCTCCCTCACTGTGTGTGTGTGTGTGTGTGTGTGTGTGTGTGTGTGTGTGTGTGTGTGTGTGTGTGTGTGTGTGTGTGTGTGTGTGTGTGTGTGTGTGTGTGTGTGTGTGTGTGTGTGTGTGTGTGTGTGTGTGTGTGTGTGTGTGTGTGTGTGTGTGTGTGTATCATAGGTCTTTCACCACACACTCAGTGTTTCAAACACTGTCTTTATGTGTGTGAGTGAAGGAATGTGTATCCCCGGGCTAAACTGTAGGAGCTCCTCAGTGAGAACAGCCTCATCCTCTCAGTGTGTGAGAGACACACACACACACACACCACAGACTTCAAATTGACTATCGCTCACATATTTCATCCTTGTTCGACTCCAGTATGAGTCTCAATTCAGTGTGTGTGTGTGTGTGTGTGTCTCTGTGTGTGTTCCTATTGTATTGATGTGTGGCCTTGAGGTTGCCCGCTCTTCCCACGATGCTTTGCT
>NW_027636703.1:10000-16791 GCF_947650265.1 Symphodus melops | reverse complement strand
CACACACACGCGGTTGGCGCCTTATTTTTTCACTTTTTCAATCTTTTAACTTAAAATATTCAGAGCATTTTTAAAAATCCGCTGGGGAGCTGGTAGCTTAGATTTTGCTCCGTCATCGTGTGTGTGTCTGTGTGTGTGTGTGTGTGTGTGTGTGTGTGTGTGTGTGTGTGTGTGTGTAAGAGAAAGAGAGAGACAAAAAGAGGGACAGCAACTAAGAGAAGGTGCAGGAGAGTCTATGAATTAATGAGTGTGCATCTGTGTTCATGTTTCTGTTTCTAGTCCTGTGTGTGTGTGTGTGTGTGTGTGTGTGTGTGTGTGTGTGTGTGTGTGTGTGTGTGTGTGTGTGGATGCTAATAGAGGCAGACTTAATAAGACAGACATCCTGTGAAAGTCTAATGGCTGAATTTTGAATGAGAAGGAAGCGAAGCGTGAGAAAACCGACAGAGAGAGAAAAAGACGGCGAGATGAAGTGAGACAGATAAAAGGAAAGAAAACAGGAGCAAAGCATGCTGGGAAAAGGAGCTGGATAGAGAGGTAACAGTATAAGAAGGGAACAGTGAAAGAAGCAAACACCTCAATTCTTCTTCTTCTTCTTCTTCTTCTTCTGTGGTAGTATAACTCGTCTCGACCCAGGGAGGAGTGGGAGATGTGGCATCCCACGCTGATCGCCGAAGCTCTGTTCGCCATCGCCAACATCTTCAGCTCGCTCAGACTCATCTCCCTCTTCACCGCCAACTCTCACCTGGGGCCCCTGCAGATCTCGCTGGGCCGGATGCTGCTGGACATCCTCAAGTTCCTCTTCATTTACTGTCTGGTGAGTGACACATCCACCCCCCCCCCCCCCCCCCCCCCCCGCCCACCCCAAAAATAAAAAAACACTCACTGTCGATATTGGCGGGTCGATGGCCCAGGTATAAAGTCTGTCAGACCCTGAGGGCGCCCCCTACAGGTCCAGGGATCAGTTGCCTCCCTCGCCCGTTGCACTCTCTATCTCACCAAAGCCGAAAAATCCCAGAAGATCATCTTCGGAAACTGGAACTAAATAACCTCCAAAGACGGCATCTGTGTCCGTCATCGAGCGTGGAAGGACAGGACGTTATTAATGAATCCTCAGGGGGAACTCCGATCCTCCAGCACCGTCCACAGGAGAACCGCTCGGCTCCCTGAAGTCCTTAAAATCGATCCCAGAGAGCTGGAAGCCCCCCCGAGGACGCCGCGTCCTGTCAATATCAGCTTCACGTAACGCCACTCACTTTGCACCCTTTGACCCTGAGGGAGCGGCGTGCCTCGTGTTGATGATTACAGTGTTGTGACCTGCTGGTTGATGTCATGTGATCACAGAGACGAGGACGCTTTCTGTCCTCTGCAGGTGCTGTTGGCGTTTGCTAACGGTCTGAACCAGCTGTACTTCTACTACGAGACCAAGGCCTCGGAGGAACACAACAACTGCAAAGGCATCCGCTGCGAGAGGCAGAACAACGCCTTTTCCACGTGAGTATGACCGCCACGCCTCCATGTTTGAGTCTTTCATCGACGCCTTCGAAGGGTAATAACGTCTCTGACCTGACATTCGACACGGATGGCGGCTTTGAATCTATAATCTCGATGTTCTGACCTACGCCGGCAGCTGTGGCTCAGCTGGTCGAGTCGGTCGTCACTCAATGGAAAGGTCAGGGGTTCGAGCCCCAGCTCCTGCAGCCACATGTCCGATGTGTCCTCGGGCAAGACACTTAACCCCAGGTTGCTCCCTTCTGCTTCGTCACTGGCGAATCAATGTGTGTGAATGGGATGAGTGGCTTCACTCAGCGTCGGTCGTGTGGCTGCGGGAGCTGGGGATCAAACCTCGACCGAATCGACCAACTGAGCCACAGCCGCCCGCCGCCGTCAGGTTGGACAAAGCTTTTCAAAATCAAACAGGGAAAATGTATTTTTCGTGTCTTTAAATCCAAACTCCAGTCCAGTTGTTGGTTGCTGTTAAAAGTCCCGAACGAGTTCGTAAGCATGCTAATGTTAGCAGTTAGCTCAAACCATCATGGCTGCAGTTTGCTTTATTCGTTCTTGTATTTGAAGTATGTTAGGTTCACTTACGTAGATTTGGGTTTTGATTCATTCATCTTAGTGCAGCTCAGCTCGATGACTGGATACTATCCCCCCTCCCCCCCCCCACACACACACACACACACACACACACACACACACACACACACACACACATATATAGACCTCTACGTTACGCTCCTTTGCTCCAGATAATGATTCGGAAACGATTCCAGGTGTCGAGCGGCTCCGGCTCGTTCAGAGGTCGTCGAGAAAATCCTCTTCTCTTTTCTTTTTTTTTTTTTTTCTTTTTTTTTGCGGGAGTTGGCGAAATTTGCAAATTGGAAAGTCAGCCGGAAGTTTAGCTTATTGGGAGGAAGAGTTGAAATTGTGGCAGCTGTGACACACACACACACACACACACAGATGGAGTGAGTCTGCTGATGGAGGTAAAGTGAGAGCCAAGCCGAGTCGGCGGGCTGAATATTGACGAGGTCCGAGGTTTGTTTTAGATAATAGCTGTATTGATTTGTAATCCATTACAATGAGAGCAGTGCGAGCTAATGCTAAACAACTCGTCACACTTCTAACTTATAGCCGTCGGTTTTTATTCATGAGACGTGAAGTCTTCGTGTGTGTGGCTTCAATTTGAAAGAAAGTTTTTACTGAAGCGGAACAGAAAGCTTTAAATCAACCAGATGTTTTGGAAGAGTACTCAGCTTGAATTTTCATCAAAAAGATTAAATTTGTTACATAAAGTTTTGGGTCCTCGTTTATATTTTAACATTTTTAAAAGAGCAGTCTGTAACTCCGCCCCCTAGTGTTTAAAATAAGTACTGCAGTCTAAACTCTAATCATCACAGAGAGCTGTCTCCCCCCTCCTCTCACACAGGTCACCATGTGGTGGACACTGTAGCTTCAGTGTTTAGCCAGCTCTGCATGTGGTGGACACTGTAGCTTCAGTGTTTAGCCAGCTCTGCATGTGGTGGACACTGTAGCTTCAGTGTTTAGCCAACTCTGCATGTGGTGGACACTGTAGCTTCAGTGTTTAGCCAGCTCTGCATGTAGAGACACTGTAGCTTCAGTGTTTAGCCAGCTCTGCATGGGTCTGTAAAGCTTTTTGCCTCACCAAGCTGCGCTGCAGAGCGAACAGCCTCTCTGTGCTGATTGGGCATAATGAGTCTTTACAGTATGCTGTCTGGCCTTTCTATGCAAACCCATGACAAACACCAGAGTTAATATCCAAGTGCTGTAACAGTGGAAATATATGACTCTATGCAGTGAGTCGGCGGTAACTGCGCCACAGTATTTATAAAGAATCTCTCCACAGGTCATGATGTTGAACTACACCTCTCAAGGATGCTCATATTACTTATTAACATTACGATCATTATTTTGGTCGCTTTGTTTTAAACTGAAACTCCCAACGCAGTTGTTGAGTCTCGTAGAACAACAGCAAAGTGCACGGATGAGGTGACCTGCATGTCACGAGCGTGAAAAGGACAACAAGACGTGGAGCTGTTAGCGGCCGCATTATCCATTTTGTTTTTTTTCCGTGAACAAACAATGAGCCACCTTGAAGCCTGTAAATACCCTCTGACTGTCTCCAGACGAACAAGCCACAGAGTAAAACAACAGCTGTATGTCATCCCGACACATTATGCAAAACACAGCCTGCATCAACATTCATGAGTTTACACAGCCTGGATTGTTTCCTGTTTGTGTTTCTATGTGTGTGTGTGTGTGTGTGTGTGTGTCATTCCCACACACCTCTCAGCATTAGTGAGTTATTTGGCGAGATCATTTCCTGTCTCCGCTCAGGTGTCTCACCTCTTTGTCTCCTCACTCCTCCTCATCGCGCTCATCTGTACTTCACACACTTATCAGCGTTAATGTGTTACATCCATTCACACCACCAGGCAGGAGTGTGTGTGTGTGTGTGTGTGTGTGTGTGTGTGTGTGTGTGTGAGAGAGAGAGAGAGAGAGAGAGTCTTACTCCGTCTCTACACTGTATTCACACAAATATTCACTCCATCTCTCTCGTTTTATAACTCCGACACAATCTCACGCTCTGCTGCTTCATTCATCAGTGATTAAACTCGCTCTCTCTCTCTCTCTCTCTCTCTCTCTCTCTCTCTCTCTCTCTCTATTTCCACACACACACACACCTGCCTCACAATGAAACACACACACTTTACCTCGGTACATTTACAGAAAACTCACAACATCATCACTCATGAGCTGTATGCATCACACACGCACACACACACACACACACACACACACACACACACACACACACACACACACACACACACACGCACACACACAGTTACTGACTGATGGAGTGATCATTCACGCTCCTCATGACAATAAACAAACACACAAAAATCTCCCACACAACAATAAATGTGTATAAATTGATGAATATTTAATGCAGCACAACAACGACAGCCTGCAGACACAACCTCTCTCTCTCTCTCTCTCTCTCTCGCCCGCTCGCCCGCTCGCTCTCTGAATTGTTGCTTCATCAAAAATTCAATAACCTCATCTGTAACTGTGACTGTCACACAGACTGGAGACGGATCAGAGCGGAGGAGGGAAACAGAAAGATGGACGACTTGTGTGAAACTATGAAAGGAACGAGTGAGAGCGATTGTTGCCCCTCTGAACTCAGCGGTCGGCAGATCGTGTCACGTTGAGTTCTCTGGGATCAAACATGTTCTGATTTCCTCCTTCGTTCCTCCTCTCCGTTATTCAAACTGTTCTCTTCCTGTTCCTTTCTTGTCTTGTCAGCTTGTTTGAGACTCTTCAGTCTCTCTTCTGGTCCATATTCGGGTTGTTAAATCTCTACGTGACCAACGTGAAGGCTCGACACGAGTTCACGGAGTTCATCGGGGCGACCATGTTTGGCACGTACAACGTCATCTCGCTGGTGGTTCTGCTCAACATGCTGATCGCCATGATGAACAACTCGTACCAGCTCATCGCAGTGAGTCACAAAACAAAGACACCCTAAACTGGTTCAGGTTCCACCTCTTCAGGAATAAGATTTTCTGCTTATATTTAATATTTAAATTAAACAGATTGAACATGTGCAAACTACCCGAGCACTTTAAAGACCCTATTTTGGAGATTAAATTGACCTTTTCTTTAGGACTCTTAAATAAAAAGTCTTGTAGCAGATAAAAAGCCGGACTCATCTCTCATAGATTTAATTTAAATCCAAACAGATCAATCCTTCAGAGTTTTCTATGACCTCGTAGACTAACCCGGCTCTCCATCCTGCAGGATCACGCCGACATCGAGTGGAAGTTTGCACGC
Source organism: Symphodus melops (assembly GCF_947650265.1). Taxonomy (NCBI): domain Eukaryota; kingdom Metazoa; phylum Chordata; class Actinopteri; order Labriformes; family Labridae; genus Symphodus; species Symphodus melops. The sequence continues at coordinate 11,430 of NW_027636703.1, read as the reverse complement.
ACCAAGCTGTGGATGAGTTACTTCGACGAGGGCGGGACGCTGCCGCCGCCCTTCAACATCATCCCCAGCCCCAAGTCCATCCTGTACCTGCTGGTGTGGCTCCACAGCAAGCTTTGCCAGAGGGGCCAGCCGCCGGGGGAAGACTCGCACAAGTGCCAAAACCTGCGAGAGTTCACGGTAACAGCTTTAACTCCTTACATCGTCCCTGTGGGTCTGTTGATCAATATACAAGGAGGTTTAAAAAAAAAAAAAAAAAAAGTCTCCAAGTTGTTTTGTAATCCAAAGAATCCCAAAGAAATGTCAGGAGAGATGGTGTGGGAATAAAGAAGTGCTGTTGCCGTTTCAGCACCACGGACAGCGACATCACTGAACCAGCGTCTACAGGGAGAGTTAATCTTCAGATCAAAGAAGCGTAAAGTGTTTATATCTGTTTATTTAGACTATTGGGGATTCAATCCGTGGGTTTATGATTCTGGATCGGAAACTTTTGGACAAAAAGGCCTCAGTGCAGTGGGATCAGATTTGGACTTCAGGGGTGTAAAAATGAAAAGCTAATTTCTGACATATTAATGTTTCTGTTCCTCGATCTAAACAATATTTCTGTGATATCGTTTTCTTCTTTCTTATTTAAACTTTTTGTATTCGTTTGTTTAGTTTCCAGGGAATAAAACCCGCCAGATAAAATGACCCAAAAATGCAGCCTCACACGGGGCACCATACAGTAAAAAGTCCAGGTCAGTACACAAGTAATCCAAAAATTCCACACAAACGTACAAGAGAGGAGAAAAGTAATAACTAGAAAACTCAGAAGAGTTGAACGAGGCGACACGAGAGAGGCGTCACGTGTCGGCTAATGTGACCGTGTGTCCGTCACTGAACATGCAAACAAGCTGCGTGTCATCAGAGCGTGTGCTGAGGTTCATGTTAACAAGTCCCAGGAGGATTCAGTGATTTACATGAAACTCAGGTGAGGTTTCTTTCGAGCGGCTACATGACAGAAGGGAAGCGCTTCCTGTTCGTTGATCAGCGTTATCAGGAGTATGAGACGTTACAGCGCAGACTGTAAATAAACCAACATGCTCTAGGAACGTGAAATCCTGTAACTCCAGGTGTTCAGAGCGCTCCTGCAAACGTTGCAACGGGGTCAATGCATCTCAAGTCCCACGCAGCGTTCGTGTCTTACTGCCTTTAGAAGAAAAAAAAAAAGACATGTTGGCTTTTGAAGAGGTCTAAGATAGGTAAAGAGATGAATCGATGCAGAGCGTGTAATCAATCAGAGCAGAAGGACGTCCTGCTCCGAGCTGCCCAGTTAAAGTGGATGTGTGTGTTTCATTTCATATTCATGTCATGATTCAGCACAGGGACAGACATCAGCTGTTTGTCTATAAGCTCAGAAGAACATCGGCAGAAAAACACGACCTGGTAAACAC
>NW_027636703.1:0-5000 GCF_947650265.1 Symphodus melops | reverse complement strand
AAAAAATAAATAAAATAAATACATTTTATTAGCTGGGTTACACCCTCCCCCCTTTAGTTTATGCGCGTCTCGTCGCATGCTATGCGAGTAAAGTGCAAATCTGCTAACGTGGACCAAGAAAGAAGTCCGGGCTTGATGCTTTTTGCAATGCTTCAGTGTACGCGTCAGAAAGACTATGGAATAATGTCTGTACTACCGAAATCAAGGGAGTACCGAGAATGGAGTACTGGAGACGATTTGGTGGGTGTCTATCTCGACCAGTGCGTCTCGGTACGATATTATTGACAGTTTCAGGGGTTACAGCAACATCAGGACTAGTTCTCACAACAGATGAATCAGATTGGCTAAGAGCAGGCGCTTCAGCTGGGGAGGATGGAACGTCAGTCTGCACAGTGTCTGGCAGCATCTCAAGGACCACTTCCTCTGCAGGTGCAAAGCTCTCGAGCCTATTTCCTTCCACAGGAGCACCTGTTGTGTCCTCCACTTCCGAATCGCTTCCCTGAGAGGAACTTGAATCGACTTCAACTTCAGGCTCAGGAGTTTGACTGGCAGTGGAAGGTGGGTTGGGTACAATGTGCTTAGTAGTGCCGATGGGTGATGGAGATACTGGGTCGGCCTGATCTTCATACTCTGTCAGGGACTGATCTGGAAGTAAAGCAACAGGTAACACAGAGCTGTTGTCAACCAAGGCCATTGTACTGGGCTCTTCAGGAGACTGAAGTGAACGAGGCAGAACAAGGCAGGGAAAATCTTCATCCCCAGACGAGTAAGTGGAGTCAGGTTTTGGTGGACGTTGACTGCGAGTTTGCGGTCGACGCGTAGGGGGTGGAGGCGAACTTTCCCTGTGGGGTGGAGCAGGAAGAAATCCACAGGGCAGGAGCAGATCACGATGTAAGGTGCGAGTGGGTCCTTCTCGACTCTCGGGTTTCACAGTGTAAACTGGTAGATCTCCAGCGCACTTGACAACCACATAGATGTTCGGCTCCCAACGATCCTCCAGTTTGTTTTTTCCTCGGATTCTTACATTTCTAACGAGGACTCGATCTCCGACATCCAATCTGCATGGAGTCACTCTGTGGTCAAATCTCGTCTTGTTCCGCTCTGCAGACTTGAAAGCACTTTTGGACGCTAACTGGTATGACTCTTCAAGGCGTGAACGCAGATCGTTGACATATTGAGTATGGGTGACTGATGACTTCTCCCGAACAGGTAGACCAAAGGCTAAATCAACAGGTAAGCGCGGTGATCTTCCAAACAGGAGCTCATAGGGGGTAAAACCAGTCACTTCATTGCGTGTGCAGTTGTACGCATGCACAAGTGGCTTGACATACTCCCGCCATTTTGTTTTCTGCTTGCGCTCTAAAGTTCCAAGCATGTTCAACAAGGTGCGATTGAACCGCTCAACGGGATTACCTCGTGGATGGTAAGGTGTAGTATGAGTCTTCTTCATGCCTGTCACAACGCAAAGCTCTTGGATCAGCTTCGATTCAAAGTCGGTCCCCTGATCTGTATGGAGTCTCTCAGGAATTCCAAAGTTGACAATGAAATCATTCCACAGACATCTGGCTACCGTCCTAGCCTTCTGGTTGGGAGTAGGAATGGCAACAGCATACTTTGTGAAATGGTCTGTTAGCACTAGAATGTCTTTGGTGTTACTGCTATCGGGCTCAAGCGAAAGGAAGTCCATACATACTAGTTCCAAAGGTCTAGTTGTCTTGATATTGACCAGTGGAGCTGCCCTTTCTGGCATAGTTTTACGTCTCACACACCGATCACAAGTGTGGATCTTCTTCTCAACATCTGATGACATTCTAGGCCAGAAGAAACGCTGGCGTACCAGATCCAATGTCCTCTCTATCCCCATGTGACCCATGTTGTTGTGAAGGCTGGTGAGAACCAAGGGTCGCAGCTCAGGAGACAAAACTAGCTGGAAGGTGGTCTGTCCATCGTCCTGTCTTCTCCTGTAGAGAACTCCATCTCTCAACTCTAGTTTGTTAAACTCTCTTAATAGAAGAGGGAGTTCGGGAAGTTCTTGCCTCAGAGTAGGAACAACTTTCTCTCCCGTCTCCAACTGATGGATTACTTCACGGAGGGCAGGATCTGTGAGCTGCTGATCTCTCATGTCAGATGGAGAGAGCGCAGGAAGGTCTGGGAGGCCATGCAGGTCTTCAGAACAGTAGCTTTCTGGAATTCCATTAACATGCATGGAGAGAGATTCAGCCAGGGTGACAGGTGGCAGAATAAACCCCAGAGTGTTTTTGGCCAGAGAGTTATTACAGATGACGTTGACTACTGCTGACGGGATTTCCTTAGCTTCTCCATCCTCTGCAACGTGATGATCCAAAAACTGCTGAATGAGGTTCTGCTCTTTCAAAGACCAGCTGTCGTCAGGACAGGGGCTGTGTGGTCGTCTGGACAAGGCATCAGCATCGTAGTTATGACGTCCAGCACGGTACTTGAGCTTAAATGAATAAGTGGAGAGAGCTGCTAGCCATCTGTGGCTCGTGGCGTCCAACTTCGCAGAGGTCAGTACATATGTCAGTGGATTACTGTCAGTAACTACTGTAAAGTTGGCACCATAAAGATAGTCATGAAATTTTTCAGTTACACTCCACTTCAATGCCAAGAACTCAAGCTTATGAGCAGGGTAACGCGACTCACTGTGGGACAGCCCTCGACTGGCGTAAGCAATGACTCGCATCAGTCCTTCCTGTTCCTGATACAGCGCTGCTCCAAGACCAGTTGTACTCGCGTCTGTGTGCAGAACATATGGCCGCTTGGGGTCAGCAAACCCAAGAACAGGAGATGAGGTGAGTTTGTTGATCAGGAGGTCAAATGCTTTCTGGCACTCGGGAGTCCATCGATCACCAAACGATTGTTTCACATCGAGGTACTGCGTTGGAGACTTCTTCAATTTGGCTGACCTGCGCACAGGTGGGTAACCTTTCGTAAGGTCATTCAGTGGCTTGATGAGAGAGGAGTAGTCCTTAATAAAACGACGGTAGTATCCGGAGAAACCCAGGAAAGATCTCAGCTCCTTGAGATTTGTTGGAATTGGCCAGGATTTTAATGACTCGATTTTCGCTGGGTCTGTCTCAACTCCTCTTTCCGACACCACGTGCCCAAGATATTTCACCGACGTTTGGCAGAATCGGCACTTCTCTGGAGAAAGCTTCAGGCCATAGTCCTTTAGCCGACCAAGGACGTGCAACAGCCTCCTCTCATGCTCCTCCAGCGTATCTGAGAAGATTATGATGTCATCCAGGAAAACGAGTGCCTCCTTCAGGTGTAGATCGCCCATGCATTTCTCCATCAGGCGTTGGAAAGTGCTGGGCGCATTAGTGACGCCCTGCGGCATGCGGTTGAACTCCCAGAATCCTAGTGGCGTAACAAAAGCAGTTTTGGCTTTGTCCTCTTCACGCATGGCGATTTGATAGTATCCAGACTTCAAGTCCAAAACTGTGAACCATCTGGATCCCGTCAATGCGGAGAAGGATTCTTCAAGATTTGGAAGGGGGTAGGCATCCTTCACCGTCTGTAGATTAAGCTTCCTGTAATCTATGCACAGACGGACGTCCCCATTTTTCTTCCTGACGACGACGATCGGAGAGGAAAAAGGTGATTCGGATTCGCGGATCACACCAGTTTCAAGGAGGTCTCGGAGATGTTTACGAACTGCCTCGATGTCATGGGGGTGTATTGGTCGAGCACGGTGTTTAAAAGTAGTCTCATCATGCAACTTGATCTGATGTTGGACTTTGTCAGTGCAGCCAAAATCTAAATCATGCTGTGAGAAAACGTCTATCATGCTGTTCAATTTGGATGTGATGTGTTCTTTCCACTCAGAGGGTATAGGAGAATCCCCAAAATTGAACTGCAAGGTTGGATGGTCAGGAGCAACCAGCTGGGTCTCCACATGCTGGGACAAAATGCTGGCAGGCTCTCCGATGTCAGCAATTACGGTGAGAGGCGGAATCATCACATCTTGTTCGGACTCATTTCTCACAATGACAGGGACCTTATAAGGAGCATGGTTTGGCAGGGAAATCAGGCAGCTCTGGATGCACAGTCCACCAGGTAAAGGAGAAGAAGGGTGCTCAATGAGTGCGTATTGGGCTGTAGAGGGGGTCTTGAGGTCTGCAAAACCATCGACAGCAACAGTACGACCAGCTGGAACAGTAATTGGAGTTTTGCTGGTTAACCGCACCACTCCCACACAACCATCTTGGCTCTGTTGGTGACGCAATGCCAGGAGCTTCAGCACTGCACTGTAGCCCTGCAATGATGGCTGGAATCCAGAATTGTCACTCTGCAGGTACTGATCATACAGTGGCTCCAAGGTGTTCATCCCAACTAACAAGGGTGAAGAGCTGACATCTGGGACAACCAGGGCAAGCGTGGGAACCGTAAATTCAGATCCCAAAAACTCTTTGGGGAACTTTACATCCACTTCCACATATCCCAGGTATGGGACTGCCTGTCCCGCAGCACCTTCAACTTGAAGCAGGTCATTAAGTGATTTAACCGGTTGGTCTGACAGATGCTGATTGTAGAAAGAAACGGGTAGAGTGGTCACTTGTGATCCTGTGTCCAGTAAACACGAACAGTGATGGCCAGCGATGGTGACTAATGCGGCGCACTTTGATCCGACGAGTCCCCGTGGTAACCGGGAGTTACTCTGCTTGGATGAAGACGGTTGGATCATTTTGGCATGCCGGATGAATTTCTTTGGGGGACGTTGTTGGTCCTCTTCAGCCCCTGTTTGCCCCACAACAGGAACTGATCTTAGTTTAAATCACGGCCATTACGGAAGTTTGGTCTGGGCTGCATTGCTTTATGGTGCTCTCTTCTCTTCAGTGCAACCAAGGCTGAGTTTGGTTCATTAGTGCATTGAGGTCGAATGTGCCCATCTTCACCACAGCGAAAACAGTAACCTGCTCTGGGTTGTGATGGTGTAGTTCTGCGAGCTGAAGTGGCAGCTGGAGCCTGTGGTTTGCGTC
>NW_027636704.1:55000-58460 GCF_947650265.1 Symphodus melops | reverse complement strand
TCCACAGGGAGTGCAGCAAAGCATTCTGGGAAACAAGATGGAGGGAGTTCAGCTCTTTGGTCACATGAAGCAGTTTGGTTTAAAGATGAAGGACATGATGAAGACTCGTCGTTGAGACGTGATCACACTTTAGAGGCGCTGCGTGAAACAGACTCATGATCAGGGTCCGGTCCAGAATCATCTGTGAACAACAAGTTCTCCCAAACATCCATCACAGAAGAGCTGCTGACCTGGATCAGGATCATCTGCGTTAAAAAGAAGCACTTCCTGTTTGAAAGGCCTCCTGGTGGTATAAAGTAGGTACTGCTAACTGGGATCCTGAGAGTCTGATGTTCCTCTGAGGACCAAGATCACAGATGAAACATCAGATGTTTGTAGTATCAACAGAGGTCATGTGACCTCTGCGACCTTCTCTTTCATTTCACCACTAGGGGGCAGCATGAAGCTGCTCCTGTATCCACTCTACATATTTAGCCACGCGGCTGTAGACCCCATACACCCTCTGACTCCCACACTCCTCAGGCCCCCCCCAAGACACCAACCCAAACACCACCCACCTCCGGCTGACTCCGTCCTCCATCACAAACGCCCCCCCACTGTCCCCCAGGCAGGTGTCCCTCCCGCCCTCGAAGAAGCCAGCACAGAACATGTTGTCGGTGATGTTGTAGCTGATGGAGCGCGAGGCGTAGCTTGCCTGACACTCGACCTGAGAAACCACTGGCAGCTTCACAAACTGCAGGACGTCAGACGTCAGCAAGGGGGGGTTACCGGATGATAAGGAGGCGTTGTGATTGGAGATTCCCCAACCAGCAACTACGCCCAGAGCGTTCGGGAGAGGAGCCACGGGTTCACCCTGAAACAAAACAATACACATCTATATTTGTATCTCCTTAAAAGCCCGGACTTTCCTTGAAAGTCTCGACCATCCACAAAAGTCCTGAATATCCCGGGTCAATGGGAGCTTAGTGGTGAGTGCGCGCAGATGGCCTGGGTTCAAATCCGATTTACGTCTCCCGTCCCTGATGTCATTTCTCGCCCTCTCTCTCTCTCTCCCTGATTTGGATAAATATAAATATAAAGATAAAAAAGTCCTGTTGTCCTTTTAATCCTGATAAATGGTTTTCACTCCCATTAAATAATTATGAAGATCGATCTCCCATTTCAGCTCTCGCCTCAACATACCTGACTAACCTTCAAATCATTTCTCACAACTCCCCATAAAGTTCTGACTTTTCTTTGAAATACAAAAAGGTAACATCTTTAATATCTTAAAGTGCAGAATAAGAATAACAAACGGATTGTGTGGTGCAGGTAGGATGGTTGTGGGTGCAGGTAGGATGGTTGTGGGTGCAGGTAGGATGGTTGTGGGTACAGGTAGGATGGTTGTGGGTACAGGTAGGATGGTTGTGGGTGCAGGTAGGATGGTTGTGGGTGCAGGTAGGATGGTTGTGGGTGCAGGTAGGATGGTTGTGGGTGCAGGTAGGATGGTTGTGGGTACAGGTAGGATGGTTGTGGGTACAGGTAGGAGGGTTGTGGGTACAGGTAGGATGGTTGTGGGTACAGGTAGGATGGTTGTGGGTGCAGGTAGGATGGTTGTGGGTACAGGTAGGAGGGTTGTGGGTACAGGTAGGATGGTTGTGGGTACAGGTAGGATGGTTGTGGGTGCAGGTAGGATGGTTGTGGGTACAGGTAGGAGGGTTGTGGGTACAGGTAGGATGGTTGTGGGTACAGGTAGGAGGGTTGTGGGTACAGGTAGGATGGTTGTGGGTACAGGTAGGATGGTTGTGGGTACAGGTAGGATGGTTGTGGGTGCAGGTAGGATGGTTGTGGGTGCAGGTAGGATGGTTGTGGGTGCAGGTAGGATGGTTGTGGGTACAGGTAGGATGGTTGTAGGTACAGGTAGGATGGTTGTGGGTGCAGGTAGGATGGTTGTGGGTGCAGGTAGGATGGTTGTGGGTACAGGTAGGATGGTTGTAGGTACAGGTAGGATGGTTGTGGGTACAGGTAGGATGGTTGTGGGTACAGGTAGGATGGTTGTGGGTACAGGTAGGATGGTTGTGGGTGCAGGTAGGATGGTTGTGGGTGCAGGTAGGAGGGTTGTGGGTACAGGTAGGATGGTTGTGGGTACAGGTAGGATGGTTGTGGGTACAGGTAGGATGGTTGTGGGTACAGGTAGGATGGTTGAAGGTACAGGTAGGATGGTTGTGGGTACAGGTAGGATGGTTGTGGGTACAGGTAGGATGGTTGTGGGTACAGGTAGGAGGGTTGTAGGTACAGGTAGGATGGTTGTGGGTACAGGTAGGATGGTTGTGGGTACAGGTAGGAGGGTTGTAGGTACAGGTAGGATGGTTGTGGGTACAGGTAGGATGGTTGTGGGTGCAGGTAGGAGGGTTGTGGGTATAGGTAGGATGGTTGTGGGTGCAGGTAGGAGGGTTGTGGGTACAGGTAGGAGGGTTGTGGGTACAGGTAGGATGGTTGCAGGTAGGATGGTTGTGGGTACAGGTAGGATGGTTGTGGGTGCAGGTAGGATGGTTGTGGGTATAGGTAGGATGGTTGTGGGTGCAGGTAGGAGGGTTGTGGGTACAGGTAGGAGGGTTGTGGGTACAGGTAGGATGGTTGCAGGTAGGATGGTTGTGGGTACAGGTAGGATGGTTGTGGGTGCAGGTAGGAGGGTTGTGGGTACAGGTAGGAGGGTTGTGGGTACAGGTAGGATGGTTGCAGGTAGGATGGTTGTGGGTACAGGTAGGATGGTTGTGGGTGCAGGTAGGATGGTTGTGGGTACAGGTAGGATGGTTGTGGGTGCAGGTAGGATGGTTGTGGGTACAGGTAGGATGGTTGCAGGTAGGATGGTTGTGGGTGCAGGTAGGATGGTTGTGGGTACAGGTAGGATGGTTGTGGGTGCAGGTAGGATGGTTGCAGGTAGGATGGTTGTGGGTACAGGTAGGATGGTTGCAGGTAGGATGGTTGTGGGTACAGGTAGGATGGTTGTGGGTGCAGGTAGGATCGTACCTTGAGGGGAGGTGGGGGGAGGCAGATGGGGCGGATGAGCTCATTAAAGTCCACCTCCTCCGTCAGCTGAAGCAGAGCGATGTCGTTGTCGTAGTTGTTGGGTTGGAAGTGTGGATGGAGGAGGACGAGCTGCACTGAGCGCGTTGTTGCTCCATCTTTGTCTGCAGCATCATGGAGACCAAGGAACACCTGGAACATACCAGCTGGTTAGACGTGTGGTTATATTGGATCAACTGGTTATACTGGTTATAGTCTTTAACCTTGATGTTTTCGGGGGCCACAGGAACCACAGTGGTGTCCCTCCTGTGTGACCTTAGGACATGGGCGGCTGTTAGGACCCAGGACTTGGACAGCAGGGCCCCAGATCCAAACCAGCGGTTCTCAGGGACCCGCGACAGGTCCTCCACACTGAGCAGGACCTGCCAGGGGAACAGGCCCGGCCCCGCACTGC